>NW_028250539.1:0-75357 GCF_964263255.1 Lissotriton vulgaris | reverse complement strand
GAAAACGGACCATTTTCCACATTTCTGAAGCATGACGTAATGGGGGGGTGTTATCTCTTTTGTCGAAAATCAGCCGTTTTTGCTCGAACATTAAATGCCTCCAAATGGTATTTAATTAACTTCCCGGGGTGAAGAAACCCTTTTGAGAACTCAGAGGGAGTAAATTGGCCATTTTCATGCACTTTTAGCCATTCCATAAATCTTGTGTTTTGGGCCCCTGGAAGCATGAAAATCACTTTAAACATGCTAATTTTAGCTCTAACACTGATGATCCACCTACAAATGTGAACTGACGTTCAAAAATAAAACATTTGAAAACGGACCATTTTCCACATTTCTGAAGCATGACGTAATGGGGGGGTGTTATCTCTTTTGTCGAAAATCAGGCGTTTTTGCTCGAACATTAAATGCCTCCAAATGGTATTTAATTAACTTCCCGAGCCCCTGGAAGCATGAAAATCACTTTAAACATGCTAATTTAGCTCTAACACTGATGATCCACCTACAAATGTGAACTGACGTTCAAAAATAAAACATTTGAAAACGGACCATTTTCCACATTTCTGAAGCATGACGTAATGGGGGGGTGTTATCTCTTTTGTCGAAAATCAGCCGTTTTTGCTCTAACATTTAAATGCCTCCAAATGGTATTTAATTAACTTCCCGAGCCCCTGGAAGCATGAAAATCACTTTAAACATGCTAATTTTAGCTCTAACACTGATGATCCACCTACAAATGTGAACTGACGTTCAAAAATAAAACATTTGAAAATGGACCATTTTCCACATTTCTGAAGCATGACGTAATGGGGGGGTGTTATCTCTTTTGTCGAAAATCAGCCGTTTTTGCTCTAACATTAAATGCCTCCAAATGGTATTTAATTAACTTCCCGAGCCCCTGGAAGCATGAAAATCACTTTAAACATGCTAATTTTAGCTCTAACACTGATGATCCACCTACAAATGTGAACTGACGTTCAAAAATAAAACATTTGAAAACGGACCATTTTCCACATTTCTGAAGCATGACGTAATGGGGGGGTGTTATCTCTTTTGTCGGAAATCAGCCGTTTTTGCTCGAACATTAAATGCCTCCAAATGATATTTAATTAACTTCCCGGGGTGAAGAAACCCTTTTTGAGAACTCAGAGTGAGTAAATTGGCCATTTTCATGCACTTTTAACCATTCCATAAATCTTGTGTTTGGGCCCCTGGAAGCATGAAAATCACTTTAAACATGCTAATTTTAGCTCTAACACTGATGATCCACCTACAAATGTGAACTGACGTTCAAAAATAAAACATTTGAAAACGGACCATTTTCCACATTTCTGAAGCATGACGTAATGGGGGGGTGTTATCTCTTTTGTCGAAAATCAGCCGTTTTTGCTCGAACATTAAATGCCTCCAAATGGTATTTAATTAACTTCCCGGGGTGAAGAAACCCTTTTTGAGAACTCAGAGTGAGTAAATTGGCCATTTTCATGCACTTTTAACCATTCCATAAATCTTGTGTTTTGGGCCCCTGGAAGCATGAAAATCACTTTAAACATGCTAATTTTAGCTCTAACACTGATGATCCACCTACAAATGTGAACTGACGTTCAAAAATAAAACATTTGAAAACGGACCATTTTCACATTTCTGAAGCATGACGTAATGGGGGGTGTTAGCTCTTTTGTCGAAAATCAGCCGTTTTTGCTCGAACATTAAATGCCTCCAAATGGTATTTAATTAACTTCCCGAGCCCCTGGAAGCATGAAAATCACTTTAAACATGCTAATTTTAGCTCTAACACTGATGATCCACCTACAAATGTGAACTGACGTTCAAAAATAAAACATTTGAAAACGGACCATTTTCCACATTTCTGAAGCATGACGTAATGGGGGGGTGTTATCTCTTTTGTCGAAAATCAGCCGTTTTTGCTCGAACATTAAATGCCTCCAAATGGTATTTAATTAACTTCCCGGGGTGAAGAAACCCTTTTTGAGAACTCAGAGTGAGTAAATTGGCCATTTTCATGCACTTTTAACCATTCCATAAATCTTGTGTTTTGGGCCCCTGGAAGCATGAAAATCACTTTAAACATGCTAATTTTAGCTCTAACACTGATGATCCACCTACAAATGTGAACTGACGTTCAAAAATAAAACATTTGAAAACGGACCATTTTCCACATTTCTGAAGCATGACGTAATGGGGGGTGTTATCTCTTTTGTCGAAAATCAGCCGTTTTTGCTCGAACATTAAATGCCTCCAAATGGTATTTAATTAACTTCCCGGGGTGAAGAAACCCTTTTTGAGAACTCAGAGTGAGTAAATTGGCCATTTTCATGCACTTTTAACCATTCCATAAATCTTGTGTTTTGGGCCCCTGGAAGCATGAAAATCACTTTAAACATGCTAATTTTAGCTCTAACACTGATGATCCACCTACAAATGTGAACTGACGTTCAAAAATAAAACATTTGAAAACGGGACCATTTTCCACATTTCTGAAGCATGACGTAATGGGGGGGTGTTATCTCTTTTGTCGAAAATCAGCCGTTTTTGCTCGAACATTAAATGCCTCCAAATGGTATTTAATTAACTTCCCGGGGTGAAGAAACCCTTTTTGAGAACTCAGAGTGAGTAAATTGGCCATTTTCATGCACTTTTAACCATTCCATAAATCTTGTGTTTTGGGCCCCTGGAAGCATGAAAATCACTTTAAACATGCTAATTTTAGCTCTAACACTGATGATCCACCTACAAATGTGAACTGACGTTCAAAAATAAAACATTTGAAAACGGATCATTTTCCACATTTCTGAAGCATGACGTAATGGGGGGGTGTTATCTCTTTTGTCGAAAATCAGCCGTTTTTGCTCGAACATTAAATGCCTCCAAATGGTATTTAATTAACTTCCCGGGGTGAAGAAACCCTTTTTGAGAGAACTCAGAGTGAGTAAATTGGCCATTTTCATGCACTTTTAACCATTCCATAAATCTTGTGTTTTGGGCCCCTGGAAGCATGAAAAATCACTTTAAACATGCTAATTTTAGCTCTAACACTGATGATCCACCTACTAATGTGAACTGACGTTCAAAAATAAAACATTTGAAAACGGACCATTTTCCACATTTCTGAAGCATTTAAAATGCCTCCAAATGGTATTTATTAACTTCCCGAGCCCCTGGAAGCATGATAATCACTTTAAACATGCTAATTTTAGCTCTAACACTGATGATCCACCTACAAATGTGAACTGACGTTCAAAAATAAACATTTGAAAACGGACCATTTTCCACATTTCTGAAGCATGACGTAATGGGGGGGTGTTATCTCTTTTGTCGAAAATCAGCCGTTTTTGCTCGAACATTAAATGCCTCCAAATGGTATTTAATTAACTTCCCGAGCCCCTGGAAGCATGAAAATCACTTTAAACATGCTAATTTTAGCTCTAACACTGATGATCCACCTACAAATGTGAACTGACGTTCAAAAATAAAACATTTGAAAACGGACCATTTTCCACATTTCTGAAGCATGACGTAATGGGGGAGTGTTATCTCTTTTGTCGAAAATCAGCCGTTTTTGCTCTAACATTAAATGCCTCCAAATGGTATTTAATTAACTTCCCGAGCCCCTGGAAGCATGAAAATCACTTTAAACATGCTAATTTTAGCTCTAACACTGATGATCCACCTACAAATGTGAACTGACGTTCAAAAATAAAACATTTGAAAACGGACCATTTTCCACATTTCTGAAGCATGACGTAATGGGGGGGTGTTATCTCTTTTGTCGAAAATCAGCCGTTTTTGCTCGAACATTAAATGCCTCCAAATGGTATTTAATTAACTTCCCGGGTGAAGAAACCCTTTTTGAGAACTCAGAGTGAGTAAATTGGCCATTTTCATGCACTTTTAACCATTCCATAAATCTTGTGTTTTGGGCCCCTGGAAGCATGAAAATCACTTTAAACATGCTAATTTTAGCTCTAACACTGATGATCCACCTACAAATGTGAACTGACGTTCAAAAATAAAACATTTGAAAACGGACCATTTTCCACATTTCTGAAGCATGACGTAATGGGGGGGTGTTAGCTCTTTTGTCGAAAATCAGCCGTTTTTGCTCGAACATTAAATGCCTCCAAATGGTATTTAATTAACTTCCCGAGCCCCTGGAAGCATGAAAATCACTTTAAACATGCTAATTTTAGCTCTAACACTGATGATCCACCTACAAATGTGAACTGACGTTCAAAAATAAAACATTTGAAAACGGACCATTTTCCACATTTCTGAAGCATGACGTAATGGGGGGGTGTTATCTCTTTTGTCGAAAATCAGCCGTTTTTGCTCGAACATTAAATGCCTCCAAATGGTATTTAATTAACTTCCCGGGGTGAAGAAACCCTTTTTGAGAACTCAGAGTGAGTAAATTGGCCATTTTCATGCACTTTTAACCATTCCATAAATCTTGTGTTTTGGGCCCCTGGAAGCATGAAAATCACTTTAAACATGCTAATTTTAGCTCTAACACTGATGATCCACCTACAAATGTGAACTGACGTTCAAAAATAAAACATTTGAAAACGGACCATTTTCCACATTTCTGAAGCATGACGTAATGGGGGGGTGTTATCTCTTTTGTCGAAAATCAGCCGTTTTTGCTCGAACATTAAATGCCTCCAAATGGTATTTAATTAACTTCCCGGGGTGAAGAAACCCTTTTTGAGAACTCAGAGTGAGTAAATTGGCCATTTTCATGCACTTTTAACCATTCCATAAATCTTGTGTTTTGGGCCCCTGGAAGCATGAAAATCACTTTAAACATGCTAATTTTAGCTCTAACACTGATGATCCACCTACAAATGTGAACTGACGTTCAAAAATAAAACATTTGAAAACGGACCATTTTCCACATTTCTGAAGCATGACGTAATGGGGGGGTGTTATCTCTTTTGTCGAAAATCAGCCGTTTTTGCTCGAACATTAAATGCCTCCAAATGGTATTTAATTAACTTCCCGGGGTGAAGAAACCCTTTTTGAGAACTCAGAGTGAGTAAATTGGCCATTTTCATGCACTTTTAACCATTCCATAAATCTTGTGTTTTGGGCCCCTGGAAGCATGAAAATCACTTTAAACATGCTAATTTTAGCTCTAACACTGATGATCCACCTACAAATGTGAACTGACGTTCAAAAATAAAACATTTGAAAACGGATCATTTTCCACATTTCTGAAGCATGACGTAATGGGGGGGGTGTTATCTCTTTTGTCGAAAATCAGCCGTTTTTGCTCGAACATTAAATGCCTCCAAATGGTATTTAATTAACTTCCCGGGGTGAAGAAACCCTTTTTGAGAACTCAGAGTGAGTAAATTGGCCATTTTCATGCACTTTAAACCATTCCATAAATCTTGTGTTTTGGGCCCCTGGAAGCATGAAAATCACTTTAAACATGCTAATTTTAGCTCTAACACTGATGATCCACCTACTAATGTGAACTGACGTTCAAAAATAAAACATTTGAAAACGGACCATTTTCCACATTTCTGAAGCATGACGTAATGGGGGGGTGTTATCTCTTTTGTCGAAAATCAGCCGTTTTTGCTCGAACATTAAATGCCTCCAAATGGTATTTAATTAACTTCCCGAGCCCCTGGAAGCATGAAAATCACTTTAAACATGCTAATTTTAGCTCTAACACTGATGATCCACCTACAAATGTGAACTGACGTTCAAAAATAAAACATTTGAAAACGGACCATTTTCCACATTTCTGAAGCATGACGTAATGGGGGGGTGTTATCTCTTTTGTCGAAAATCAGCCGTTTTTGCTCGAACATTAAATGCCTCCAAATGGTATTTAATTAACTTCCCGAGCCCCTGGAAGCATGAAAATCACTTTAAACATGCTAATTTTAGCTCTAACACTGATGATCCACCTACAAATGTGAACTGACGTTCAAAAATAAAACATTTGAAAACGGACCATTTTCCACATTTCTGAAGCATGACGTAATGGGGGGGTGTTATCTCTTTTGTCGAAAATCAGCCGTTTTTGCTCGAACATTAAATGCCTCCAAATGGTATTTAATTAACTTCCCGGGGTGAAGAAACCCTTTTTGAGAACTCAGAGTGAGTAAATTGGCCATTTTCATGCACTTTTAACCATTCCATAAATCTTGTGTTTTGGGCCCCTGGAAGCATGAAAATCACTTTAAACATGCTAATTTTAGCTCTAACACTGATGATCCACCTACAAATGTGAACTGACGTTCAAACATAAAACATTTGAAAACGGACCATTTTCCACATTTCTGAAGCATGACGTAATGGGGGGGTGTTATCTCTTTTGTCGAAAATCAGCCGTTTTTGCTCGAACATTAAATGCCTCCAAATGGTATTTAATTAACTTCCCGGGGTGAAGAAACCCTTTTTGAGAACTCAGAGTGAGTAAATTGGCCATTTTCATGCACTTTTAACCATTCCATAAATCTTGTGTTTTGGGGCCCCTGGAAGCATGAAAATCACTTTAAACATGCTAATTTTAGCTCTAACACTGATGATCCACCTACAAATGTGAACTGACGTTCAAAAATAAAACATTTGAAAACGGACCATTTTCCACATTTCTGAAGCATGACGTAATGGGGGGGTGTTATCTCTTTTGTCGAAAATCAGCCGTTTTTGCTCGAACATTAAATGCCTCCAAATGGTATTTAATTAACTTCCCGAGCCCCTGGAAGCATGAAAATCACTTTAAACATGCTAATTTTAGCTCTAACACTGATGATCCACCTACAAATGTGAACTGACGTTCAAAAATAAAACATTTGAAAACGGACCATTTTCCACATTTCTGAAGCATGACGTAATGGGGGGGTGTTATCTCTTTTGTCGAAAATCAGCCGTTTTTGCTCGAACATTAAATGCCTCCAAATGGTATTTAATTAACTTCCCGAGCCCCTGGAAGCATGAAAATCACTTTAAACATGCTAATTTTAGCTCTAACACTGATGATCCACCTACAAATGTGAACTGACGTTCAAAAATAAAACATTTGAAAACGGACCATTTTCCACATTTCTGAAGCATGACGTAATGGGGGGGTGTTATCTCTTTTGTCGAAAATCAGCCGTTTTTGCTCGAACATTAAATGCCTCCAAATGGTATTTAATTAACTTCCCGGGGTGAAGAAACCCTTTTTGAGAACTCAGAGTGAGTAAATTGGCCATTTCATGCACTTTTAACCATTCCATAAATCTTGTGTTTTGGGCCCCTGGAAGCATGAAAATCACTTTAAACATGCTAATTTTAGCTCTAACACTGATGATCCACCTACAAATGTGAACTGACGTTCAAAAATAAAACATTTGAAAACGGACCATTTTCCACATTTCTGAAGCATGACGTAATGGGGGGGTGTTATCTCTTTTGTCGAAAATCAGCCGTTTTTGCTCGAACATTAAATGCCTCCAAATGGTATTTAATTAACTTCCCGAGCCCCTGGAAGCATGAAAATCACTTTAAACATGCTAATTTTAGCTCTAACACTGATGATCCACCTACAAATGTGAACTGACGTTCAAAAATAAAACATTTGAAAACGGACCATTTTCCACATTTCTGAAGCATGACGTAATGGGGGGGTGTTATCTCTTTTGTCAAAAATCAGCCGTTTTGCTCGAACATTAAATGCCTCCAAATGGTATTTAATTAACTTCCCGGGGTGAAGAAACCCTTTTTGAGAACTCAGAGTGAGTAAATTGGCCATTTTCATGCACTTTTAACCATTCCATAAATCTTGTGTTTTGGGCCCCTGGAAGCATGAAAATCACTTTAAACATGCTAATTTTAGCTCTAACACTGATGATCCACCTACAAATGTGAACTGACGTTCAAAAATAAAACATTTGAAAACGGACCATTTTCCACATTTCTGAAGCATGACGTAATGGGGGGGTGTTATCTCTTTTGTCGAAAATCAGCCGTTTTTGCTCGAACATTAAATGCCTCCAAATGGTATTTAATTAACTTCCCGGGGTGAAGAAACCCTTTTTGAGAACTCAGAGTGAGTAAATTGGCCATTTTCATGCACTTTTAACCATTCCATAAATCTTGTGTTTTGGGCCCCTGGAAGCATGAAAATCACTTTAAACATGCTAATTTTAGCTCTAACACTGATGATCCACCTACAAATGTGAACTGACGTTCAAAAATAAAACATTTGAAAACGGACCATTTTCCACATTTCTGAAGCATGACGTAATGGGGGGGTGTTATCTCTTTTGTCGAAAATCAGCCGTTTTTGCTCGAACATTAAATGCCTCCAAATGGTATTTAATTAACTTCCCGAGCCCCTGGAAGCATGAAAATCACTTTAAACATGCTAATTTTAGCTCTAACACTGATGATCCACCTACAAATGTGAACTGACGTTCAAAAATAAAACATTTGAAAACGGACCATTTTCCACATTTCTGAAGCATGACGTAATGGGGGGGTGTTATCTCTTTTGTCGAAAATCAGCCGTTTTTGCTCGAACATTAAATGCCTCCAAATGGTATTTAATTAACTTCCCGGGGTGAAGAAACCCTTTTTGAGAACTCAGAGGGAGTAAATTGGCCATTTTCATGCACTTTTAACCATTCCATAAATCTTGTGTTTTGGGCCCCTGGAAGCATGAAAATCACTTTAAACATGCTAATTTTAGCTCTAACACTGATGATCCACCTACAAATGTGAACTGACGTTCAAAAATAAAACATTTGAAAACGGACCATTTTCCACATTTCTGAAGCATGACGTAATGGGGGGGTGTTATCTCTTTTGTCGAAAATCAGGCGTTTTTGCTCGAACATTAAATGCCTCCAAATGGTATTTAATTAACTTCCCGAGCCCCTGGAAGCATGAAAATCACTTTAAACATGCTAATTTAGCTCTAACACTGATGATCCACCTACAAATGTGAACTGACGTTCAAAAATAAAACATTTGAAAACGGACCATTTTCCACATTTCTGAAGCATGACGTAATGGGGGGGTGTTATCTCTTTTGTCGAAAATCAGCCGTTTTTGCTCTAACATTAAATGCCTCCAAATGGTATTTAATTAACTTCCCGAGCCCCTGGAAGCATGAAAATCACTTTAAACATGCTAATTTTAGCTCTAACACTGATGATCCACCTACAAATGTGAACTGACGTTCAAAAATAAAACATTTGAAAATGGACCATTTTCCACATTTCTGAAGCATGACGTAATGGGGGGGTGTTATCTCTTTTGTCGAAAATCAGCCGTTTTTGCTCTAACATTAAATGCCTCCAAATGGTATTTAATTAACTTCCCGAGCCCCTGGAAGCATGAAAATCACTTTAAACATGCTAATTTTAGCTCTAACACTGATGATCCACCTACAAATGTGAACTGACGTTCAAAAATAAAACATTTGAAAACGGACCATTTTCCACATTTCTGAAGCATGACGTAATGGGGGGGTGTTATCTCTTTTGTCGGAAATCAGCCGTTTTTGCTCGAACATTAAATGCCTCCAAATGATATTTAATTAACTTCCCGGGGTGAAGAAACCCTTTTTGAGAACTCAGAGTGAGTAAATTGGCCATTTTCATGCACTTTTAACCATTCCATAAATCTTGTGTTTTGGGCCCCTGGAAGCATGAAAATCACTTTAAACATGCTAATTTTAGCTCTAACACTGATGATCCACCTACAAATGTGAACTGACGTTCAAAAATAAAACATTTGAAAACGGACCATTTTCCACATTTCTGAAGCATGACGTAATGGGGGGGTGTTATCTCTTTTGTCGAAAATCAGCCGTTTTTGCTCGAACATTAAATGCCTCCAAATGGTATTTAATTAACTTCCCGGGGTGAAGAAACCCTTTTTGAGAACTCAGAGTGAGTAAATTGGCCATTTTCATGCACTTTTAACCATTCCATAAATCTTGTGTTTTGGGCCCCTGGAAGCATGAAAATCACTTTAAACATGCTAATTTTAGCTCTAACACTGATGATCCACCTACAAATGTGAACTGACGTTCAAAAATAAAACATTTGAAAACGGACCATTTTCCACATTTCTGAAGCATGACGTAATGGGGGGGTGTTATCTCTTTTGTCGAAAATCAGCCGTTTTTGCTCGAACATTAAATGCCTCCAAATGGTATTTAATTAACTTCCCGGGGTGAAGAAACCCTTTTTGAGAACTCAGAGTGAGTAAATTGGCCATTTTCATGCACTTTTAACCATTCCATAAATCTTGTGTTTTGGGCCCCTGGAAGCATGAAAATCACTTTAAACATGCTAATTTTAGCTCTAACACTGATGATCCACCTACAAATGTGAACTGACGTTCAAAAATAAAACATTTGAAAACGGACCATTTTCCACATTTCTGAAGCATGACGTAATGGGGGGGTGTTATCTCTTTTGTCGAAAATCAGCCGTTTTTGCTCGAACATTAAATGCCTCCAAATGGTATTTAATTAACTTCCCGGGGTGAAGAAACCCTTTTTGAGAACTCAGAGTGAGTAAATTGGCCATTTTCATGCACTTTTAACCATTCCATAAATCTTGTGTTTTGGGCCCCTGGAAGCATGAAAATCACTTTAAACATGCTAATTTTAGCTCTAACACTGATGATCCACCTACAAATGTGAACTGACGTTCAAAAATAAAACATTTGAAAACGGACCATTTTCCACATTTCTGAAGCATGACGTAATGGGGGGGTGTTATCTCTTTTGTCGAAAATCAGCCGTTTTTGCTCGAACATTAAATGCCTCCAAATGGTATTTAATTAACTTCCCGGGGTGAAGAAACCCTTTTTGAGAACTCAGAGTGAGTAAATTGGCCATTTTCATGCACTTTTAACCATTCCATAAATCTTGTGTTTTGGGCCCCTGGAAGCATGAAAATCACTTTAAACATGCTAATTTTAGCTCTAACACTGATGATCCACCTACAAATGTGAACTGACGTTCAAAAATAAAACATTTGAAAACGGACCATTTTCCACATTTCTGAAGCATGACGTAATGGGGGGGTGTTATCTCTTTTGTCGAAAATCAGCCGTTTTTGCTGGAACATTAAATGCCTCCAAATGGTATTTAATTAACTTCCCGGGGTGAAGAAACCCTTTTTGAGAACTCAGAGTGAGTAAATTGGCCATTTTCATGCACTTTTAACCATTCCATAAATCTTGTGTTTTGGGCCCCTGGAAGCATGAAAATCACTTTAAACATGCTAATTTTAGCTCTAACACTGATGATCCACCTACAAATGTGAACTGACGTTCAAAAATAAAACATTTGAAAACGGACCATTTTCCACATTTCTGAAGCATGACGTAATGGGGGGGTGTTATCTCTTTTGTCGAAAATCAGCCGTTTTTGCTCGAACATTAAATGCCTCCAAATGGTATTTAATTAACTTCCCGAGCCCCTGGAAGCATGAAAATCACTTTAAACATGCTAATTTTAGCTCTAACACTGATGATCCACCTACAAATGTGAACTGACATTCAAAAATAAAACATTTGAAAACGGACCATTTTCCACATTTCTGAAGCATGACGTAATGGGGGGGTGTTATCTCTTTTGTCGAAAATCAGCCGTTTTTGCTCTAACATTAAATGCCTCCAAATGGTATTTAATTAACTTCCCGAGCCCCTGGAAGCATGAAAATCACTTTAAACATGCTCATTTTAGCTCTAACACTGATGATCCACCTACAAATGTGAACTGACGTTCAAAAATAAAACATTTGAAAACGGACCATTTTCCACATTTCTGAAGCATGACGTAATGGGGGGGTGTTATCTCTTTTGTCGAAAATCAGCCGTTTTTGCTCTAACATTAAATGCCTCCAAATGGTATTTAATTAACTTCCCGAGCCCCTGGAAGCATGATAATCACTTTAAACATGCTAATTTTAGCTCTAACACTGATGATCCACCTACAAATGTGAACTGACGTTCAAAAATAAAACATTTGAAAACGGACCATTTTCCACATTTCTGAAGCATGACGTAATGGGGGGGTGTTATCTCTTTTGTCGAAAATCAGCCGTTTTTGCTCGAACATTAAATGCCTCCAAATGGTATTTAATTAACTTCCCGAGCCCCTGGAAGCATGAAAATCACTTTAAACATGCTAATTTTAGCTCTAACACTGATGATCCACCTACAAATGTGAACTGACGTTCAAAAATAAAACATTTGAAAACGGACCATTTTCCACATTTCTGAAGCATGACGTAATGGGGGAGTGTTATCTCTTTTGTCGAAAATCAGCCGTTTTTGCTCTAACATTAAATGCCTCCAAATGGTATTTAATTAACTTCCCGAGCCCCTGGAAGCATGAAAATCACTTTAAACATGCTAATTTTAGCTCTAACACTGATGATCCACCTACAAATGTGAACTGACGTTCAAAAATAAAACATTTGAAAACGGACCATTTTCCACATTTCTGAAGCATGACGTAATGGGGGGGTGTTATCTCTTTTGTCGAAAATCAGCCGTTTTTGCTCGAACATTAAATGCCTCCAAATGGTATTTAATTAACTTCCCGGGGTGAAGAAACCCTTTTTGAGAACTCAGAGTGAGTAAATTGGCCATTTTCATGCACTTTTAACCATTCCATAAATCTTGTGTTTTGGGCCCCTGGAAGCATGAAAATCACTTTAAACATGCTAATTTTAGCTCTAACACTGATGATCCACCTACAAATGTGAACTGACGTTCAAAAATAAAACATTTGAAAACGGACCATTTTCCACATTTCTGAAGCATGACGTAATGGGGGGGTGTTAGCTCTTTTGTCGAAAATCAGCCGTTTTTGCTCGAACATTAAATGCCTCCAAATGGTATTTAATTAACTTCCCGAGCCCCTGGAAGCATGAAAATCACTTTAAACATGCTAATTTTAGCTCTAACACTGATGATCCACCTACAAATGTGAACTGACGTTCAAAAATAAAACATTTGAAAACGGACCATTTTCCACATTTCTGAAGCATGACGTAATGGGGGGGTGTTATCTCTTTTGTCGAAAATCAGCCGTTTTTGCTCGAACATTAAATGCCTCCAAATGGTATTTAATTAACTTCCCGGGGTGAAGAAACCCTTTTTGAGAACTCAGAGTGAGTAAATTGGCCATTTTCATGCACTTTTAACCATTCCATAAATCTTGTGTTTTGGGCCCCTGGAAGCATGAAAATCACTTTAAACATGCTAATTTTAGCTCTAACACTGATGATCCACCTACAAATGTGAACTGACGTTCAAAAATAAAACATTTGAAAACGGACCATTTTCCACATTTCTGAAGCATGACGTAATGGGGGGGTGTTATCTCTTTTGTCGAAAATCAGCCGTTTTTGCTCGAACATTAAATGCCTCCAAATGGTATTTAATTAACTTCCCGGGGTGAAGAAACCCTTTTTGAGAACTCAGAGTGAGTAAATTGGCCATTTTCATGCACTTTTAACCATTCCATAAATCTTGTGTTTTGGGCCCCTGGAAGCATGAAAATCACTTTAAACATGCTAATTTTAGCTCTAACACTGATGATCCACCTACAAATGTGAACTGACGTTCAAAAATAAAACATTTGAAAACGGACCATTTTCCACATTTCTGAAGCATGACGTAATGGGGGGGTGTTATCTCTTTTGTCGAAAATCAGCCGTTTTTGCTCGAACATTAATGCCTCCAAATGGTATTTAATTAACTTCCCGGGGTGAAGAAACCCTTTTTGAGAACTCAGAGTGAGTAAATTGGCCATTTTCATGCACTTTTAACCATTCCATAAATCTTGTGTTTTGGGCCCCTGGAAGCATGAAAATCACTTTAAACATGCTAATTTTAGCTCTAACACTGATGATCCACCTACAAATGTGAACTGACGTTCAAAAATAAAACATTTGAAAACGGATCATTTTCCACATTTCTGAAGCATGACGTAATGGGGGGGGTGTTATCTCTTTTGTCGAAAATCAGCCGTTTTTGCTCGAACATTAAATGCCTCCAAATGGTATTTAATTAACTTCCCCGGGGTGAAGAAACCCTTTTTGAGAACTCAGAGTGAGTAAATTGGCCATTTTCATGCACTTTTAACCATTCCATAAATCTTGTGTTTTGGGCCCCTGGAAGCATGAAAATCACTTTAAACATGCTAATTTTAGCTCTAACACTGATGATCCACCTACTAATGTGAACTGACGTTCAAAAATAAAACATTTGAAAACGGACCATTTTCCACATTTCTGAAGCATGACGTAATGGGGGGGTGTTATCTCTTTTGTCGAAAATCAGCCGTTTTTGCTCGAACATTAAATGCCTCCAAATGGTATTTAATTAACTTCCCGAGCCCCTGGAAGCATGATAATCACTTTAAACATGCTAATTTTAGCTCTAACACTGATGATCCACCTACAAATGTGAACTGACGTTCAAAAATAAAACATTTGAAAACGGACCATTTTCCACATTTCTGAAGCATGACGTAATGGGGGGGTGTTATCTCTTTTGTCGAAAATCAGCCGTTTTTGCTCGAACATTAAATGCCTCCAAATGGTATTTAATTAACTTCCCGAGCCCCTGGAAGCATGAAAATCACTTTAAACATGCTAATTTTAGCTCTAACACTGATGATCCACCTACAAATGTGAACTGACGTTCAAAAATAAAACATTTGAAAACGGACCATTTTCCACATTTCTGAAGCATGACGTAATGGGGGAGTGTTATCTCTTTTGTCGAAAATCAGCCGTTTTTGCTCTAACATTAAATGCCTCCAAATGGTATTTAATTAACTTCCCGAGCCCCTGGAAGCATGAAAATCACTTTAAACATGCTAATTTTAGCTCTAACACTGATGATCCACCTACAAATGTGAACTGACGTTCAAAAATAAAACATTTGAAAACGGACCATTTTCCACATTTCTGAAGCATGACGTAATGGGGGGGTGTTATCTCTTTTGTCGAAAATCAGCCGTTTTTGCTCGAACATTAAATGCCTCCAAATGGTATTTAATTAACTTCCCGGGGTGAAGAAACCCTTTTTGAGAACTCAGAGTGAGTAAATTGGCCATTTTCATGCACTTTTAACCATTCCATAAATCTTGTGTTTTGGGCCCCTGGAAGCATGAAAATCACTTTAAACATGCTAATTTTAGCTCTAACACTGATGATCCACCTACAAATGTGAACTGACGTTCAAAAATAAAACATTTGAAAACGGACCATTTTCCACATTTCTGAAGCATGACGTAATGGGGGGGTGTTAGCTCTTTTGTCGAAAATCAGCCGTTTTTGCTCGAACATTAAATGCCTCCAAATGGTATTTAATTAACTTCCCGAGCCCCTGGAAGCATGAAAATCACTTTAAACATGCTAATTTTAGCTCTAACACTGATGATCCACCTACAAATGTGAACTGACGTTCAAAAATAAAACATTTGAAAACGGACCATTTTCCACATTTCTGAAGCATGACGTAATGGGGGGGTGTTATCTCTTTTGTCGAAAATCAGCCGTTTTTGCTCGAACATTAAATGCCTCCAAATGGTATTTAATTAACTTCCCGGGGTGAAGAAACCCTTTTTGAGAACTCAGAGTGAGTAAATTGGCCATTTTCATGCACTTTTAACCATTCCATAAATCTTGTGTTTTGGGCCCCTGGAAGCATGAAAATCACTTTAAACATGCTAATTTTAGCTCTAACACTGATGATCCACCTACAAATGTGAACTGACGTTCAAAAATAAAACATTTGAAAACGGACCATTTTCCACATTTCTGAAGCATGACGTAATGGGGGGGTGTTATCTCTTTTGTCGAAAATCAGCCGTTTTTGCTCGAACATTAAATGCCTCCAAATGGTATTTAATTAACTTCCCGGGGTGAAGAAACCCTTTTTGAGAACTCAGAGTGAGTAAATTGGCCATTTTCATGCACTTTTAACCATTCCATAAATCTTGTGTTTTGGGCCCCTGGAAGCATGAAAATCACTTTAAACATGCTAATTTTAGCTCTAACACTGATGATCCACCTACAAATGTGAACTGACGTTCAAAAATAAAACATTTGAAAACGGACCATTTTCCACATTTCTGAAGCATGACGTAATGGGGGGGTGTTATCTCTTTTGTCGAAAATCAGCCGTTTTTGCTCGAACATTAAATGCCTCCAAATGGTATTTAATTAACTTCCCGGGGTGAAGAAACCCTTTTTGAGAACTCAGAGTGAGTAAATTGGCCATTTTCATGCACTTTTAACCATTCCATAAATCTTGTGTTTTGGGCCCCTGGAAGCATGAAAATCACTTTAAACATGCTAATTTTAGCTCTAACACTGATGATCCACCTACAAATGTGAACTGACGTTCAAAAATAAAACATTTGAAAACGGATCATTTTCCACATTTCTGAAGCATGACGTAATGGGGGTGGTGTTATCTCTTTTGTCGAAAATCAGCCGTTTTTGCTCGAACATTAAATGCCTCCAAATGGTATTTAATTAACTTCCCGGGGTGAAGAAACCCTTTTTGAGAACTCAGAGTGAGTAAATTGGCCATTTTCATGCACTTTAAACCATTCCATAAATCTTGTGTTTTGGGCCCCTGGAAGCATGAAAATCACTTTAAACATGCTAATTTTAGCTCTAACACTGATGATCCACCTACTAATGTGAACTGACGTTCAAAAATAAAACATTTGGAAAACGGACCATTTTCCACATTTCTGAAGCATGACGTAATGGGGGGGTGTTATCTCTTTTGTCGAAAATCAGCCGTTTTTGCTCGAACATTAAATGCCTCCAAATGGTATTTAATTAACTTCCCGAGCCCCTGGAAGCATGAAAATCACTTTAAACATGCTAATTTTAGCTCTAACACTGATGATCCACCTACAAATGTGAACTGACGTTCAAAAATAAAACATTTGAAAACGGACCATTTTCCACATTTCTGAAGCATGACGTAATGGGGGGGTGTTATCTCTTTTGTCGAAAATCAGCGTTTTTGCTCGAACATTAAATGCCTCCAAATGGTATTTAATTAACTTCCCGAGCCCCTGGAAGCATGAAAATCACTTTAAACATGCTAATTTTAGCTCTAACACTGATGATCCACCTACAAATGTGAACTGACGTTCAAAAATAAAACATTTGAAAACGGACCATTTTCCACATTTCTGAAGCATGACGTAATGGGGGGGGGTGTTATCTCTTTTGTCGAAAATCAGCCGTTTTTGCTCGAACATTAAATGCCTCCAAATGGTATTTAATTAACTTCCCGGGGTGAAGAAACCCTTTTTGAGAACTCAGAGTGAGTAAATTGGCCATTTTCATGCACTTTTTAACCATTCCATAAATCTTGTGTTTTGGGCCCCTGGAAGCATGAAAATCACTTTAAACATGCTAATTTTAGCTCTAACACTGATGATCCACCTACAAATGTGAACTGACGTTCAAACATAAAACATTTGAAAACGGACCATTTTCCACATTTCTGAAGCATGACGTAATGGGGGGGGTGTTATCTCTTTTGTCGAAAATCAGCCGTTTTTGCTCGAACATTAAATGCCTCCAAATGGTATTTAATTAACTTCCCGAGCCCCTGGAAGCATGAAAATCACTTTAAACATGCTAATTTTAGCTCTAACACTGATGATCCACCTACAAATGTGAACTGACGTTCAAAAATAAAACATTTGAAAACGGACCATTTTCCACATTTCTGAAGCATGACGTAATGGGGGGGTGTTATCTCTTTTGTCGAAAATCAGCCGTTTTTTGCTCTAACATTAAATGCCTCCAAATGGTATTTAATTAACTTCCTGAGCCCCTGGAAGCATGAAAATCACTTTAAACATGCAAATTTTAGCTCTAACACTGATGATCCACCTACAAATGTGAACTGACGTTCAAAAATAAAACATTTGAAAACGGACCATTTTCCACATTTCTGAAGCATGACGTAATGGGGGGGTGTTATCTCTTTTGTCGAAAATCAGCCGTTTTTGCTCTAACATTAAATGCCTCCAAATGGTATTTAATTAACTTCCCGAGCCCCTGGAAGCATGAAAATCACTTTAAACATGCTAATTTTAGCTCTAACACTGATGATCCACCTACAAATGTGAACTGACGTTCAAAAATAAAACATTTGAAAACGGACCATTTTCCACATTTCTGAAGCATGACGTAATGGGGGGGTGTTATCTCTTTTGTCGAAAATCAGCCGTTTTTGCTCGAACATTAAATGCCTCCAAATGGTATTTAATTAACTTCCCGGGGTGAAGAAACCCTTTTTGAGAACTCAGAGTGAGTAAATTGGCCATTTTCATGCACTTTTAACCATTCCATAAATCTTGTGGTTTGGGCCCCTGGAAGCATGAAAATCACTTTAAACATGCTAATTTTAGCTCTAACACTGATGATCCACCTACAAATGTGAACTGACGTTCAAAAATAAAAACATTTGAAAACGGACCATTTTCCACATTTCTGAAGCATGACGTAATGGGGGGGTGTTATCTCTTTTGTCGAAAATCAGCCGTTTTTGCTCGAACATTAAATGCCTCCAAATGGTATTTAATTAACTTCCCGGGGTGAAGAAACCCTTTTTGAGAACTCAGAGTGAGTAAATTGGCCATTTTCATGCACTTTTAAACCATTCCATAAATCTTGTGTTTTGGGCCCCTGGAAGCATGAAAATCACTTTAAACATGCTAATTTTAGCTCTAACACTGATGATCCACCTACAAATGTGAACTGACGTTCAAAAATAAAACATTTGAAAACGGACCATTTTCCACATTTCTGAAGCATGACGTAATGGGGGGGGTTATCTCTTTTGTCGAAAATCAGCCGTTTTTGCTCGAACATTAAATGCCTCCAAATGGTATTTAATTAACTTCCCGGGGTGAAGAAACCCTTTTTGAGAACTCAGAGTGAGTAAATTGGCCATTTTCATGCACTTTTAACCATTCCATAAATCTTGTGTTTTGGGCCCCTGGAAGCATGAAAATCACTTTAAACATGCTAATTTTAGCTCTAACACTGATGATCCACCTACAAATGTGAACTGACGTTCAAAAATAAAACATTTGAAAACGGACCATTTTCCACATTTCTGAAGCATGACGTAATGGGGGGGTGTTATCTCTTTTGTCGAAAATCAGCCGTTTTTGCTCGAACATTAAATGCCTCCAAATGGTATTTAATTAACTTCCCGAGCCCCTGGAAGCATGAAAATCACTTTAAACATGCTAATTTTAGCTCTAACACTGATGATCCACCTACAAATGTGAACTGACGTTTAAAAATAAAACATTTGAAAACGGACCATTTTCCACATTTCTGAAGCATGACGTAATGGGGGGGTGTTATCTCTTTTGTCGAAAATCAGCCGTTTTTGCTCGAACATTAAATGCCTCCAAATGGTATTTAATTAACTTCCCGAGCCCCTGGAAGCATGAAAATCACTTTAAACATGCTAATTTTAGCTCTAACACTGATGATCCACCTACAAATGTGAACTGACGTTCAAAAATAAAACATTTGAAAACGGACCATTTTCCACATTTCTGAAGCATGACGTAATGGGGGGGTGTTATCTCTTTTGTCGAAAATCAGCCGTTTTTGCTCTAACATTAAATGCCTCCAAATGGTATTTAATTAACTTCCCGAGCCCCTGGAAGCATGAAAATCACTTTAAACATGCTAATTTTAGCTCTAACACTGATGATCCACCTACAAATGTGAACTGACGTTCAAAAATAAAACATTTGAAAACGGACCATTTTCCACATTTCTGAAGCATGACGTAATGGGGGGGTGTTATCTCTTTTGTCGAAAATCAGCCGTTTTTGCTCGAACATTAAATGCCTCCAAATGGTATTTAATTAACTTCCCGGGGTGAAGAAACCCTTTTTGAGAACTCAGAGTGAGTAAATTGGCCATTTTCATGCACTTTTAACCATTCCATAAATCTTGTGTTTTGGGCCCCTGGAAGCATGAAAATCACTTTAAACATGCTAATTTTAGCTCTAACACTGATGATCCACCTACAAATGTGAACTGACGTTCAAAAATAAAACATTTGAAAACGGACCATTTTCCACATTTCTGAAGCATGACGTAATGGGGGGGTGTTATCTCTTTTGTCGAAAATCAGCCGTTTTTGCTCGAACATTAAATGCCTCCAAATGGTATTTAATTAACTTCCCGGGGTGAAGAAACCCTTTTTGAGAACTCAGAGTGAGTAAATTGGCCATTTTCATGCACTTTTAACCATTCCATAAATCTTGTGTTTTGGGCCCCTGGAAGCATGAAAATCACTTTAAACATGCTAATTTTAGCTCTAACACTGATGATCCACCTACAAATGTGAACTGACGTTCAAAAATAAAACATTTGAAAACGGACCATTTTCCACATTTCTGAAGCATGACGTAATGGGGGGGGTGTTATCTCTTTTGTCGAAAATCAGCCGTTTTTGCTCGAACATTAAATGCCTCCAAATGGTATTTAATTAACTTCCCGGGGTGAAGAAACCCTTTTTGAGAACTCAGAGTGAGTAAATTGGCCATTTTCATGCACTTTTAACCATTCCATAAATCTTGTGTTTTGGGCCCCTGGAAGCATGAAAATCACTTTAAACATGCTAATTTTAGCTCTAACACTGATGATCCACCTACAAATGTGAACTGACGTTCAAAAATAAAACATTTGAAAACGGACCATTTTCCACATTTCTGAAGCATGACGTAATGGGGGGGTGTTATATCTTTTGTCGAAAATCAGCCATTTTTGCTCGAACATTAAATGCCTCCAAATGGTATTTAATTAACTTCCCGAGCCCCTGGAAGCATGAAAATCACTTTAAACATGCTAATTTTAGCTCTAACACTGATGATCCACCTACAAATGTGAACTGACGTTCAAAAATAAAACATTTGAAAACGGACCATTTTCCACATTTCTGAAGCATGACGTAATGGGGGGGTGTTATCTCTTTTGTCGAAAATCAGCCGTTTTTGCTCGAACATTAAATGCCTCCAAATGGTATTTAATTAACTTCCCGAGCCCCTGGAAGCATGAAAATCACTTTAAACATGCTAATTTTAGCTCTAACACTGATGATCCACCTACAAATGTGAACTGACGTTCAAAAAATAAAACATTTGAAAACGGACCATTTTCCACATTTCTGAAGCATGACGTAATGGGGGGGTGTTATCTCTTTTGTCGAAAATCAGCCGTTATTGCTCGAACATTAAATGCCTCCAAATGGTATTTAATTAACTTCCCGGGGTGAAGAAACCCTTTTTGAGAACTCAGAGTGAGTAAATTGGCCATTTTCATGCACTTTTAACCATTCCATAAATCTTGTGTTTTGGGCCCCTGGAAGCATGAAAATCACTTTAAACATGCTAATTTTAGCTCTAACACTGATGATCCACCTACAAATGTGAACTGACGTTCAAACATAAAACATTTGAAAACGGACCATTTTCCACATTTCTGAAGCATGACGTAATGGGGGGGTGTTATCTCTTTTGTCGAAAATCAGCCGTTTTTGCTCGAACATTAAATGCCTCCAAATGGTATTTAATTAACTTCCCGAGCCCTTGGAAGCATGAAAATCACTTTAAACATGCTAATTTTAGCTCTAACACTGATGATCCACCTACAAATGTGAACTGACGTTCAAAAATAAAACATTTGAAAACGGACCATTTTCCACATTTCTGAAGCATGACGTAATGGGGGGGTGTTATCTCTTTTGTCGAAAATCAGCCGTTTTTGCTCTAACATTAAATGCCTCCAAATGGTATTTAATTAACTTCCTGAGCCCCTGGAAGCATGAAAATCACTTTAAACATGCTAATTTTAGCTCTAACACTGATGATCCACCTACAAATGTGAACTGACGTTCAAAAATAAAACATTTGAAAACGGACCATTTTCCACATTTCTGAAGCATGACGTAATGGGGGGGTGTTATCTCTTTTGTCGAAAATCAGCCGTTTTTGCTCTAACATTAAATGCCTCCAAATGGTATTTAATTAACTTCCCGAGCCCCTGGAAGCATGAAAATCACTTTAAACATGCTAATTTTAGCTCTAACACTGATGATCCACCTACAAATGTGAACTGACGTTCAAAAATAAAACATTTGAAAACGGACCATTTTCCACATTTCTGAAGCATGACGTAATGGGGGGGTGTTATCTCTTTTGTCGAAAATCAGCCGTTTTTGCTCGAACATTAAATGCCTCCAAATGGTATTTAATTAACTTCCCGGGGTGAAGAAACCCTTTTTGAGAACTCAGAGTGAGTAAATTGGCCATTTTCATGCACTTTTAACCATTCCATAAATCTTGTGGTTTGGGCCCCTGGAAGCATGAAAATCACTTTAAACATGCTAATTTTAGCTCTAACACTGATGATCCACCTACAAATGTGAACTGACGTTCAAAAATAAAACATTTGAAAACGGACCATTTTCCACATTTCTGAAGCATGACGTAATGGGGGGGTGTTATCTCTTTTGTCGAAAATCAGCCGTTTTTGCTCGAACATTAAATGCCTCCAAATGGTATTTAATTAACTTCCCGGGGTGAAGAAACCCTTTTTGAGAACTCAGAGTGAGTAAATTGGCCATTTTCATGCACTTTTAACCATTCCATAAATCTTGTGTTTTGGGCCCCTGGAAGCATGAAAATCACTTTAAACATGCTAATTTTAGCTCTAACACTGATGATCCACCTACAAATGTGAACTGACGTTCAAAAATAAAAACATTTGAAAACGGACCATTTTCCACATTTCTGAAGCATGACGTAATGGGGGGGTGTTATCTCTTTTGTCGAAAATCAGCCGTTTTTGCTCGAACATTAAATGCCTCCAAATGGTATTTAATTAACTTCCCGGGGTGAAGAAACCCTTTTTGAGAACTCAGAGTGAGTAAATTGGCCATTTTCATGCACTTTTAACCATTCCATAAATCTTGTGTTTTGGGCCCCTGGAAGCATGAAAATCACTTTAAACATGCTAATTTTAGCTCTAACACTGATGATCCACCTACAAATGTGAACTGACGTTCAAAAATAAAACATTTGAAAACGGACCATTTTCCACATTTCTGAAGCATGACGTAATGGGGGGGGTGTTATCTCTTTTGTCGAAAATCAGCCGTTTTTGCTCGAACATTAAATGCCTCCAAATGGTATTTAATTAACTTCCCGGGGTGAAGAAACCCTTTTTGAGAACTCAGAGTGAGTAAATTGGCCATTTTCATGCACTTTTAACCATTCCATAAATCTTGTGTTTTGGGCCCCTGGAAGCATGAAAATCACTTTAAACATGCTAATTTTAGCTCTAACACTGATGATCCACCTACAAATGTGAACTGACGTTCAAAAATAAAACATTTGAAAACGGACCATTTTCCACATTTCTGAAGCATGACGTAATGGGGGGTGTTATCTCTTTTGTCGAAAATCAGCCGTTTTTGCTGGAACATTAAATGCCTCCAAATGGTATTTAATTAACTTCCCGGGGTGAAGAAACCCTTTTTGAGAACTCAGAGTGAGTAAATTGGCCATTTTCATGCACTTTTAACCATTCCATAAATCTTGTGTTTTGGGCCCCTGGAAGCATGAAAATCACTTTAAACATGCTAATTTTAGCTCTAACACTGATGATCCACCTACAAATGTGAACTGACGTTCAAAAATAAAACATTTGAAAACGGACCATTTTCCACATTTCTGAAGCATGACGTAATGGGGGGGTGTTATCTCTTTTGTCGAAAATCAGCCGTTTTTGCTCGAACATTAAATGCCTCCAAATGGTATTTAATTAACTTCCCGGGGTGAAGAAACCCTTTTTGAGAACTCAGAGTGAGTAAATTGGCCATTTTCATGCACTTTTAACCATTCCATAAATCTTGTGTTTTGGGCCCCTGGAAGCATGAAAATCACTTTAAACATGCTAATTTTAGCTCTAACACTGATGATCCACCTACAAATGTGAACTGACGTTCAAAAATAAAACATTTGAAAACGGACCATTTTCCACATTTCTGAAGCATGACGTAATGGGGGGGGTGTTATCTCTTTTGTCGAAAATCAGCCGTTTTTGCTCGAACATTAAATGCCTCCAAATGGTATTTAATTAACTTCCCGGGGTGAAGAAACCCTTTTTGAGAACTCAGAGTGAGTAAATTGGCCATTTTCATGCACTTTTAACCATTCCATAAATCTTGTGTTTTGGGCCCCTGGAAGCATGAAAATCACTTTAAACATGCTAATTTTAGCTCTAACACTGATGATCCACCTACAAATGTGAACTGACGTTCAAAAATAAAACATTTGAAAACGGACCATTTTCCACATTTCTGAAGCATGACGTAAGGGGGGTGTTATCTCTTTTGTCGAAAATCAGCCATTTTTGCTCGAACATTAAATGCCTCCAAATGGTATTTAATTAACTTCCCGAGCCCCTGGAAGCATGAAAATCACTTTAAACATGCTAATTTTAGCTCTAACACTGATGATCCACCTACAAATGTGAACTGACGTTCAAAAATAAAACATTTGAAAACGGACCATTTTCCACATTTCTGAAGCATGACGTAATGGGGGGGTGTTATCTCTTTTGTCGAAAATCAGCCGTTTTTGCTCGAACATTAAATGCCTCCAAATGGTATTTAATTAACTTCCCGAGCCCCTGGAAGCATGAAAATCACTTTAAACATGCTAATTTTAGCTCTAACACTGATGATCCACCTACAAATGTGAACTGACGTTCAAAAATAAAACATTTGAAAACGGACCATTTTCCACATTTCTGAAGCATGGCGTAATGGGGGGGTGTTATCTCTTTTGTCGAAAATCAGCCGTTATTGCTCGAACATTAAATGCCTCCAAATGGTATTTAATTAACTTCCCGGGGTGAAGAAACCCTTTTTGAGAACTCAGAGTGAGTAAATTGGCCATTTTCATGCACTTTTAACCATTCCATAAATCTTGTGTTTTGGGCCCCTGGAAGCATGAAAATCACTTTAAACATGCTAATTTTAGCTCTAACACTGATGATCCACCTACAAATGTGAACTGACGTTCAAACATAAAACATTTGAAAACGGACCATTTTCCACATTTCTGAAGCATGACGTAATGGGGGGGTGTTATCTCTTTTGTCGAAAATCAGCCGTTTTTGCTCGAACATTAAATGCCTCCAAATGGTATTTAATTAACTTCCCGAGCCCCTGGAAGCATGAAAATCACTTTAAACATGCTAATTTTAGCTCTAACACTGATGATCCACCTACAAATGTGAACTGACGTTCAAAAATAAAACATTTGAAAACGGACCATTTTCCACATTTCTGAAGCATGACGTAATGGGGGGGTGTTATCTCTTTTGTCGAAAATCAGCCGTTTTTGCTCTAACATTAAATGCCTCCAAATGGTATTTAATTAACTTCCTGAGCCCCTGGAAGCATGAAAATCACTTTAAACATGCTAATTTTAGCTCTAACACTGATGATCCACCTACAAATGTGAACTGACGTTCAAAAATAAAACATTTGAAAACGGACCATTTTCCACATTTCTGAAGCATGACGTAATGGGGGGGTGTTATCTCTTTTGTCGAAAATCAGCCGTTTTTGCTCTAACATTAAATGCCTCCAAATGGTATTTAATTAACTTCCCGAGCCCCTGGAAGCATGAAAATCACTTTAAACATGCTAATTTTAGCTCTAACACTGATGATCCACCTACAAATGTGAACTGACGTTCAAAAATAAAACATTTGAAAACGGACCATTTTCCACATTTCTGAAGCATGACGTAATGGGGGGGTGTTATCTCTTTTGTCGAAAATCAGCCGTTTTTGCTCGAACATTAAATGCCTCCAAATGGTATTTAATTAACTTCCCGGGGTGAAGAAACCCTTTTTGAGAACTCAGAGTGAGTAAATTGGCCATTTTCATGCACTTTTAACCATTCCATAAATCTTGTGGTTTGGGCCCCTGGAAGCATGAAAATCACTTTAAACATGCTAATTTTAGCTCTAACACTGATGATCCACCTACAAATGTGAACTGACGTTCAAAAATAAAACATTTGAAAACGGACCATTTTCCACATTTCTGAAGCATGACGTAATGGGGGGGTGTTATCTCTTTTGTCGAAAATCAGCCGTTTTTGCTCGAACATTAAATGCCTCCAAATGGTATTTAATTAACTTCCCGGGGTGAAGAAACCCTTTTTGAGAACTCAGAGTGAGTAAATTGGCCATTTTCATGCACTTTTAACCATTCCATAAATCTTGTGTTTTGGGCCCCTGGAAGCATGAAAATCACTTTAAACATGCTAATTTTAGCTCTAACACTGATGATCCACCTACAAATGTGAACTGACGTTCAAAAATAAAACATTTGAAAACGGACCATTTTCCACATTTCTGAAGCATGACGTAATGGGGGGGTGTTATCTCTTTTGTCGAAAATCAGCCGTTTTTGCTCGAACATTAAATGCCTCCAAATGGTATTTAATTAACTTCCCGGGGTGAAGAAACCCTTTTTGAGAACTCAGAGTGAGTAAATTGGCCATTTTCATGCACTTTTAACCATTCCATAAATCTTGTGTTTTGGGCCCCTGGAAGCATGAAAATCACTTTAAACATGCTAATTTTAGCTCTAACACTGATGATCCACCTACAAATGTGAACTGACGTTCAAAAATAAAACATTTGAAAACGGACCATTTTCCACATTTCTGAAGCATGACGTAATGGGGGGGTGTTATCTCTTTTGTCGAAAATCAGCCGTTTTTGCTCGAACATTAAATGCCTCCAAATGGTATTTAATTAACTTCCCGGGGTGAAGAAACCCTTTTTGAGAACTCAGAGTGAGTAAATTGGCCATTTTCATGCACTTTTAACCATTCCATAAATCTTGTGTTTTGGGCCCCTGGAAGCATGAAAATCACTTTAAACATGCTAATTTTAGCTCTAACACTGATGATCCACCTACAAATGTGAACTGACGTTCAAAAATAAAACATTTGAAAACGGACCATTTTCCACATTTCTGAAGCATGACGTAATGGGGGGGTGTTATCTCTTTTGTCGAAAATCAGCCGTTTTTGCTGGAACATTAAATGCCTCCAAATGGTATTTAATTAACTTCCCGGGGTGAAGAAACCCTTTTTGAGAACTCAGAGTGAGTAAATTGGCCATTTTCATGCACTTTTAACCATTCCATAAATCTTGTGTTTTGGGCCCCTGGAAGCATGAAAATCACTTTAAACATGCTAATTTTAGCTCTAACACTGATGATCCACCTACAAATGTGAACTGACGTTCAAAAATAAAACATTTGAAAACGGACCATTTTCCACATTTCTGAAGCATGACGTAATGGGGGGGTGTTATCTCTTTTGTCGAAAATCAGCCGTTTTTGCTCGAACATTAAATGCCTCCAAATGGTATTTAATTAACTTCCCGAGCCCCTGGAAGCATGAAAATCACTTTAAACATGCTAATTTTAGCTCTAACACTGATGATCCACCTACAAATGTGAACTGACGTTCAAAAATAAAACATTTGAAAACGGACCATTTTCCACATTTCTGAAGCATGACGTAATGGGGGGGTGTTATCTCTTTTGTCGAAAATCAGCCGTTTTTGCTCGAACATTAAATGCCTCCAAATGGTATTTAATTAACTTCCCGAGCCCCTGGAAGCATGAAAATCACTTTAAACATGCTAATTTTAGCTCTAACACTGATGATCCACCTACAAATGTGAACTGACGTTCAAAAATAAAACATTTGAAAACGGACCATTTTCCACATTTCTGAAGCATGACGTAATGGGGGGGTGTTATCTCTTTTGTCGAAAATCAGCCGTTTTTGCTCTAACATTAAATGCCTCCAAATGGTATTTAATTAACTTCCCGAGCCCCTGGAAGCATGAAAATCACTTTAAACATGCTAATTTTAGCTCTAACACTGATGATCCACCTACAAATGTGAACTGACGTTCAAAAATAAAACATTTGAAAACGGACCATTTTCCACATTTCTGAAGCATGACGTAATGGGGGGGTGTTATCTCTTTTGTCGAAAATCAGCCGTTTTTGCTCGAACATTAAATGCCTCCAAATGGTATTTAATTAACTTCCCGGGGTGAAGAAACCCTTTTTGAGAACTCAGAGTGAGTAAATTGGCCATTTTCATGCACTTTTAACCATTCCATAAATCTTGTGTTTTGGGCCCCTGGAAGCATGAAAATCACTTTAAACATGCTAATTTTAGCTCTAACACTGATGATCCACCTACAAATGTGAACTGACGTTCAAAAATAAAACATTTGAAAACGGACCATTTTCCACATTTCTGAAGCATGACGTAATGGGGGGTGTTAGCTCTCTTGTCGAAAATCAGCCGTTTTTGCTCGAACATTAAATGCCTCCAAATGGTATTTAATTAACTTCCCGAGCCCATGGAAGCATGAAAATCACTTTAAACATGCTAATTTTAGCTCTAACACTGATGATCCACCTACAAATGTGAACTGACGTTCAAAAATAAAACATTTGAAAACGAACCATTTTCCACATTTCTGAAGCATGACGTAATGGGGGGGTGTTATCTCTTTTGTCGAAAATCAGCCGTTTTTGCTCGAACATTAAATGCCTCCAAATGGTATTTAATTAACTTCCCGGGGTGAAGAAACCCTTTTTGAGAACTCAGAGTGATTAAATTGGCCATTTTCATGCACTTTTAACCATTCCATAAATCTTGTGTTTTGGGCCCCTGGAAGCATGAAAATCACTTTAAACATGCTAATTTTAGCTCTAACACTGATGATCCACCTACAAATGTGAACTGACGTTCAAAAATAAAACATTTGAAAACGGACCATTTTCCACATTTCTGAAGCATGACGTAATGGGGGGGTGTTATCTCTTTTGTCGAAAATCAGCCGTTTTTGCTCGAACATTAAATGCCTCCAAATGGTATTTAATTAACTTCCCGGGGTGAAGAAACCCTTTTTGAGAACTCAGAGTGAGTAAATTGGCCATTTTCATGCACTTTTAACCATTCCATAAATCTTGTGTTTTGGGCCCCTGGAAGCATGAAAATCACTTTAAACATGCTAATTTTAGCTCTAACACTGATGATCCACCTACAAATGTGAACTGACGTTCAAAAATAAAACATTTGAAAACGGACCATTTTCCACATTTCTGAAGCATGACGTAATGGGGGGGTGTTATCTCTTTTGTCGAAAATCAGCCGTTTTTGCTCGAACATTAAATGCCTCCAAATGGTATTTAATTACCTTCCCGAGCCCCTGGAAGCATGAAAATCACTTTAAACATGCTAATTTTAGCTCTAACACTGATGATCCACCTACAAATGTGAACTGACGTTCAAAAATAAAACATTTGAAAACGGACCATTTTCCACATTTCTGAAGCATGACGTAATGGGGGGGTGTTATCTCTTTTGTCGAAAATCAGCCGTTTTTGCTCGAACATTAAATGCCTCCAAATGGTATTTAATTAACTTCCCGAGCCCCTGGAAGCATGAAAATCACTTTAAACATGCTAATTTTAGCTCTAACACTGATGATCCACCTACAAATGTGAACTGACGTTCAAAAATAAAACATTTGAAAACGGACCATTTTCCACATTTCTGAAGCATGACGTAATGGGGGGGTGTTATCTCTTTTGTCGAAAATCAGCCGTTTTTGCTCGAACATTAAATGCCTCCAAATGGTATTTAATTAACTTCCCGGGGTGAAGAAACCCTTTTTGAGAACTCAGAGTGAGTAAATTGGCCATTTTCATGCACTTTTAACCATTCCATAAATCTTGTGTTTTGGGCCCCTGGAAGCATGAAAATCACTTTAAACATGCTAATTTTAGCTCTAACACTGATGATCCACCTACAAATGTGAACTGACGTTCAAACATAAAACATTTGAAAACGGACCATTTTCCACATTTCTGAAGCATGACGTAATGGGGGGGTGTTATCTCTTTTGTCGAAAATCAGCCGTTTTTGCTCGAACATTAAATGCCTCCAAATGGTATTTAATTAACTTCCCGGGGTGAAGAAACCCTTTTTGAGAACTCAGAGTGAGTAAATTGGCCATTTTCATGCACTTTTAACCATTCCATAAATCTTGTGTTTTGGGCCCCTGGAAGCATGAAAATCACTTTAAACATGCTAATTTTAGCTCTAACACTGATGATCCACCTACAAATGTGAACTGACGTTCAAAAATAAAACATTTGAAAACGGACCATTTTCCACATTTCTGAAGCATGACGTAATGGGGGGGTGTTATCTCTTTTGTCGAAAATCAGCCGTTTTTGCTCTAACATTAAATGCCTCCAAATGGTATTTAATTAACTTCCCGGGGTGAAGAAACCCTTTTTGAGAACTCAGAGTGAGTAAATTGGCCATTTTCATGCACTTTTAACCATTCCATAAATCTTGTGTTTTGGGCCCCTGGAAGCATGAAAATCACTTTAAACATGCTAATTTTAGCTCTAACACTGATGATCCACCTACAAATGTGAACTGACGTTCAAAAATAAAACATTTGAAAACGGACCATTTTCCACATTTCTGAAGCATGACGTAATGGGGGGGTGTTATCTCTTTTGTCGAAAATCAGCCGTTTTTGCTCTAACATTAAATGCCTCCAAATGGTATTTAATTAACTTCCCGAGCCCCTGGAAGCATGAAAATCACTTTAAACATGCTAATTTTAGCCCTAACACTGATGATCCACCTACAAATGTGAACTGACGTTCAAAAATAAAACATTTGAAAACGGACCATTTTCCACATTTCTGAAGCATGACGTAATGGGGGGGTGTTATCTCTTTTGTCGAAAATCAGCTGTTTTTGCTCGAACATTAAATGCCTCCAAATGGTATTTAATTAACTTCCCGAGCCCCTGGAAGCATGAAAATCACTTTAAACATGCTAATTTTAGCTATAACACTGATGATCCACCTACAAATGTGAACTGACGTTCAAAAATAAAACATTTGAAAACGGACCATTTTCCACATTTCTGAAGCATGACGTAATGGGGGGGTGTTATCTCTTTTGTCGAAAATCAGCCGTTTTTGCTCGAACATTAAATGCCTCCAAATGGTATTTAATTAACTTCCCGAGCCCCTGGAAGCATGAAAATCACTTTAAACATGCTAATTTTAGCTCTAACACTGATGATCCACCTACAAATGTGAACTGACGTTCAAAAATAAAACATTTGAAAACGGACCATTTTCCACATTTCTGAAGCACGACGTAATGGGGGGGTGTTATCTCTTTTGTCGAAAATCAGCCGTTTTTGCCCGAACATTAAATGCCTCCAAATGGTATTTAATTAACTTCCCGAGCCCCTGGAAGCATGAAAATCACTTTAAACATGCTAATTTTAGCTCTAACACTGATGATCCACCTACAAATGTGAACTGACGTTCAAAAATAAAACATTTGAAAACGGACCATTTTCCACATTTCTGAAGCATGACGTAATGGGGGGGTGTTATCTCTTTTGTCGAAAATCAGCCGTTTTTGCTCGAACATTAAATGCCTCCAAATGGTATTTAATTAACTTCCCGGGGTGAAGAAACCCTTTTTGAGAACTCAGAGTGAGTAAATTGGCCATTTTCATGCACTTTTAACCATTCCATAAATCTTGTGTTTTGGGCCCCTGGAAGCATGAAAATCACTTTAAACATGCTAATTTTAGCTCTAACACTGATGATCCACCTACAAATGTGAACTGACGTTCAAAAATAAAACATTTGAAAACGGACCATTTTCCACATTTCTGAAGCATGACGTAATGGGGGGGTGTTATCTCTTTTGTCGAAAATCAGCCGTTTTTGCTCGAACATTAAATGCCTCCAAATGGTATTTAATTAACTTCCCGAGCCCCTGGAAGCATGAAAATCACTTTAAACATGCTAATTTTAGCTCTAACACTGATGATCCACCTACAAATGTGAACTGACGTTCAAAAATAAAACATTTGAAAACGGACCATTTTTCACATTTCTGAAGCATGACGTAATGGGGGGGTGTTATCTCTTTTGTCGAAAATCAGCCGTTTTTGCTCGAACATTAAATGCCTCCAAATGGTATTTAATTAACTTCCCGGGGTGAAGAAACCCTTTTTGAGAACTCAGAGTGAGTAAATTGGCCATTTTCATGCACTTTTAACCATTCCATAAATCTTGTGTTTTGGGCCCCTGGAAGCATGAAAATCACTTTAAACATGCTAATTTTAGCTCTAACACTGATGATGCACCTACAAATGTGAACTGACGTTCAAAAATAAAACATTTGAAAACGGACCATTTTCCACATTTCTGAAGCATGACGTAATGGGGGGGTGTTATCTCTTTTGTCGAAAATCAGCCGTTTTTGCTCGAACATTAAATGCCTCCAAATGGTATTTAATTAACTTCCCGGGGTGAAGAAACCCTTTTTGAGAACGCAGAGTGAGTAAATTGGCCATTTTCATGCACTTTTAACCATTCCATAAATCTTGTGTTTTGGGCCCCTGGAAGCATGAAAATCACTTTAAACATGCTAATTTTAGCTCTAACACTGATGATCCACCTACAAATGTGAACTGACGTTCAAAAATAAAACATTTGAAAACGGACCATTTTCCACATTTCTGAAGCATGACGTAATGGGGGGGTGTTATCTCTTTTGTCGAAAATCAGCCGTTTTTGCTCGAACATTAAATGCCTCCAAATGGTATTTAATTAACTTCCCGAGCCCCTGGAAGCATGAAAATCACTTTAAACATGCTAATTTTAGCTCTAACACTGATGATCCACCTACAAATGTGAACTGACGTTCAAAAATAAAACATTTGAAAACGGACCATTTTCCACATTTCTGAAGCATGACGTAATGGGGGGGTGTTATCTCTTTTGTCGAAAATCAGCCGTTTTTGCTCGAACATTAAATGCCTCCAAATGGTATTTAATTAACTTCCCGGGGTGAAGAAACCCTTTTTGAGAACTCAGAGTGAGTAAATTGGCCATTTTAATGCACTTTTAACCATTCCATAAATCTTGTGTTTTGGGCCCCTGGAAGCATGAAAATCACTTTAAACATGCTAATTTTAGCTCTAACACTGATGATCCACCTACAAATGTGAACTGACGTTCAAAAATAAAACATTTGAAAACGGACCATTTTCCACATTTCTGAAGCATGACGTAATGGGGGGGTGTTATCTCTTTTGTCGAAAATCAGCCGTTTTTGCTCGAACATTAAATGCCTCCAAATGGTATTTAATTAACTTCCCGAGCCCCTGGAAGCATGAAAATCACTTTAAACATGCTAATTTTAGCTCTAACACTGATGATCCACCTACAAATGTGAACTGACGTTCAAAAATAAAACATTTGAAAACGGACTATTTTCCACATTTCTGAAGCATGACGTAATGGGGGGGTGTTATCTCTTTTGTCGAAAATCAGCCGTTTTTGCTCGAACATTAAATGCCTCCAAATGGTATTTAATTAACTTCCCGAGCCCCTGGAAGCATGAAAATCACTTTAAACATGCTAATTTTAGCTCTAACACTGATGATCCACCTACACATGTGAACTGACGTTCAAAAATAAAACATTTGAAAACGGACCATTTTCCACATTTCTGAAGCATGACGTAATGGGGGGGTGTTATCTCTTTTGTCGAAAATCAGCCGTTTTTGCTCTAACATTAAATGCCTCCAAATGGTATTTAATTAACTTCCCGAGCCCCTGGAAGCATGAAAATCACTTTAAACATGCTAATTTTAGCTCTAACACTGATGATCCACCTACAAATGTGAACTGACGTTCAAAAATAAAACATTTGAAAACGGACCATTTTCCACATTTCTGAAGCATGACGTAATGGGGGGGTGTTATCTCTTTTGTCGAAAATCAGCCGTTTTTGCTCGAACATTAAATGCCTCCAAATGGTATTTAATTAACTTCCCGGGGTGAAGAAACCCTTTTTGAGAACTCAGAGTGAGTAAATTGGCCATTTTCATGCACTTTTAACCATTCCATAAATCTTGTGTTTTGGGCCCCTGGAAGCATGAAAATCACTTTAAACATGCTAATTTTAGCTCTAACACTGATGATCCACCTACAAATGTGAACTGACGTTCAAAAATAAAACATTTGAAAACGGACCATTTTCCACATTTCTGAAGCATGACGTAATGGGGGGGTGTTATCTCTTTTGTCGAAAATCAGCCGTTTTTGCTCGAACATTAAATGCCTCCAAATGGTATTTAATTAACTTCCCGAGCCCCTGGAAGCATGAAAATCACTTTAAACATGCTAATTTTAGCTCTAACACTGATGATCCACGTACAAATGTGAACTGACGTTCAAAAATAAAACATTTGAAAATGGACCATTTTCCACATTTCTGAAGCATGACGTAATGGGGGGGTGTTATCTCTTTTGTCGAAAATCAGCCGTTTTTGCTCGAACATTAAATGCCTCCAAATGGTATTTAATTAACTTCCCGAGCCCCTGGAAGCATGAAAATCACTTTAAACATGCTAATTTTAGCTCTAACACTGATGATCCACCTACAAATGTGAACTGACGTTCAAAAATAAAACATTTGAAAACGGACCATTTTCCACATTTCTGAAGCATGACGTAATGGGGGGGTGTTATCTCTTTTGTCGAAAATCAGCCGTTTTTGCTCGAACATTAAATGCCTCCAAATGGTATTTAATTAACTTCCCGAGCCCCTGGAAGCATGAAAATCACTTTAAACATGCTAATTTTAGCTCTAACACTGATGATCCACCTACAAATGTGAACTGACGTTCAAAAATAAAACATTTGAAAACGGACCATTTTCCACATTTCTGAAGCATGACGTAATGGGGGGGTGTTATCTCTTTTGTCGAAAATCAGCCGTTTTTGCTCTAACATTAAATGCCTCCAAATGGTATTTAATTAACTTCCCGAGCCCCTGGAAGCATGAAAATCACTTTAAACATGCTAATTTTAGCTCTAACACTGATGATCCACCTACAAATGTGAACTGACGTTCAAAAATAAAACATTTGAAAACGGACCATTTTCCACATTTCTGAAGCATGACGTAATGGGGGGGTGTTATCTCTTTTGTCGAAAATCAGCCGTTTTTGCTCGAACATTAAATGCCTCCAAATGGTATTTAATTAACTTCCCGGGGTGAAGAAACCCTTTTTGAGAACTCAGAGTGAGTAAATTGGCCATTTTCATGCACTTTTAACCATTCCATAAATCTTGTGTTTTGGGCCCCTGGAAGCATGAAAATCACTTTAAACATGCTAATTTTAGCTCTAACACTGATGATCCACCTACAAATGTGAACTGACGTTCAAAAATAAAACATTTGAAAACGGACCATTTTCCACATTTCTGAAGCATGACGTAATGGGGGGTGTTAGCTCTCTTGTCGAAAATCAGCCGTTTTTGCTCGAACATTAAATGCCTCCAAATGGTATTTAATTAACTTCCCGAGCCCATGGAAGCATGAAAATCACTTTAAACATGCTAATTTTAGCTCTAACACTGATGATCCACCTACAAATGTGAACTGACGTTCAAAAATAAAACATTTGAAAACGAACCATTTTCCACATTTCTGAAGCATGACGTAATGGGGGGGTGTTATCTCTTTTGTCGAAAATCAGCCGTTTTTGCTCGAACATTAAATGCCTCCAAATGGTATTTAATTAACTTCCCGGGGTGAAGAAACCCTTTTTGAGAACTCAGAGTGATTAAATTGGCCATTTTCATGCACTTTTAACCATTCCATAAATCTTGTGTTTTGGGCCCCTGGAAGCATGAAAATCACTTTAAACATGCTAATTTTAGCTCTAACACTGATGATCCACCTACAAATGTGAACTGACGTTCAAAAATAAAACATTTGAAAACGGACCATTTTCCACATTTCTGAAGCATGACGTAATGGGGGGGTGTTATCTCTTTTGTCGAAAATCAGCCGTTTTTGCTCGAACATTAAATGCCTCCAAATGGTATTTAATTAACTTCCCGGGGTGAAGAAACCCTTTTTGAGAACTCAGAGTGAGTAAATTGGCCATTTTCATGCACTTTTAACCATTCCATAAATCTTGTGTTTTGGGCCCCTGGAAGCATGAAAATCACTTTAAACATGCTAATTTTAGCTCTAACACTGATGATCCACCTACAAATGTGAACTGACGTTCAAAAATAAAACATTTGAAAACGGACCATTTTCCACATTTCTGAAGCATGACGTAATGGGGGGGTGTTATCTCTTTTGTCGAAAATCAGCCGTTTTTGCTCGAACATTAAATGCCTCCAAATGGTATTTAATTACCTTCCCGAGCCCCTGGAAGCATGAAAATCACTTTAAACATGCTAATTTTAGCTCTAACACTGATGATCCACCTACAAATGTGAACTGACGTTCAAAAATAAAACATTTGAAAACGGACCATTTTCCACATTTCTGAAGCATGACGTAATGGGGGGGTGTTATCTCTTTTGTCGAAAATCAGCCGTTTTTGCTCGAACATTAAATGCCTCCAAATGGTATTTAATTAACTTCCCGAGCCCCTGGAAGCATGAAAATCACTTTAAACATGCTAATTTTAGCTCTAACACTGATGATCCACCTACAAATGTGAACTGACGTTCAAAAATAAAACATTTGAAAACGGACCATTTTCCACATTTCTGAAGCATGACGTAATGGGGGGGTGTTATCTCTTTTGTCGAAAATCAGCCGTTTTTGCTCGAACATTAAATGCCTCCAAATGGTATTTAATTAACTTCCCGGGGTGAAGAAACCCTTTTTGAGAACTCAGAGTGAGTAAATTGGCCATTTTCATGCACTTTTAACCATTCCATAAATCTTGTGTTTTGGGCCCCTGGAAGCATGAAAATCACTTTAAACATGCTAATTTTAGCTCTAACACTGATGATCCACCTACAAATGTGAACTGACGTTCAAACATAAAACATTTGAAAACGGACCATTTTCCACATTTCTGAAGCATGACGTAATGGGGGGGTGTTATCTCTTTTGTCGAAAATCAGCCGTTTTTGCTCGAACATTAAATGCCTCCAAATGGTATTTAATTAACTTCCCGGGGTGAAGAAACCCTTTTTGAGAACTCAGAGTGAGTAAATTGGCCATTTTCATGCACTTTTAACCATTCCATAAATCTTGTGTTTTGGGCCCCTGGAAGCATGAAAATCACTTTAAACATGCTAATTTTAGCTCTAACACTGATGATCCACCTACAAATGTGAACTGACGTTCAAAAATAAAACATTTGAAAACGGACCATTTTCCACATTTCTGAAGCATGACGTAATGGGGGGGTGTTATCTCTTTTGTCGAAAATCAGCCGTTTTTGCTCTAACATTAAATGCCTCCAAATGGTATTTAATTAACTTCCCGGGGTGAAGAAACCCTTTTTGAGAACTCAGAGTGAGTAAATTGGCCATTTTCATGCACTTTTAACCATTCCATAAATCTTGTGTTTTGGGCCCCTGGAAGCATGAAAATCACTTTAAACATGCTAATTTTAGCTCTAACACTGATGATCCACCTACAAATGTGAACTGACGTTCAAAAATAAAACATTTGAAAACGGACCATTTTCCACATTTCTGAAGCATGACGTAATGGGGGGGTGTTATCTCTTTTGTCGAAAATCAGCCGTTTTTGCTCTAACATTAAATGCCTCCAAATGGTATTTAATTAACTTCCCGAGCCCCTGGAAGCATGAAAATCACTTTAAACATGCTAATTTTAGCCCTAACACTGATGATCCACCTACAAATGTGAACTGACGTTCAAAAATAAAACATTTGAAAACGGACCATTTTCCACATTTCTGAAGCATGACGTAATGGGGGGGTGTTATCTCTTTTGTCGAAAATCAGCTGTTTTTGCTCGAACATTAAATGCCTCCAAATGGTATTTAATTAACTTCCCGAGCCCCTGGAAGCATGAAAATCACTTTAAACATGCTAATTTTAGCTATAACACTGATGATCCACCTACAAATGTGAACTGACGTTCAAAAATAAAACATTTGAAAACGGACCATTTTCCACATTTCTGAAGCATGACGTAATGGGGGGGTGTTATCTCTTTTGTCGAAAATCAGCCGTTTTTGCTCGAACATTAAATGCCTCCAAATGGTATTTAATTAACTTCCCGGGGTGAAGAAACCCTTTTTGAGAACTCAGAGTGAGTAAATTGGCCATTTTCATGCACTTTTAACCATTCCATAAATCTTGTGTTTTGGGCCCCTGGAAGCATGAAAATCACTTTAAACATGCTAATTTTAGCTCTAACACTGATGATCCACCTACAAATGTGAACTGACGTTCAAAAATAAAACATTTGAAAACGGACCATTTTCCACATTTCTGAAGCATGACGTAATGGGGGGGTGTTATCTCTTTTGTCGAAAATCAGCCGTTTTTTGCTCTAACATTAAATGCCTCCAAATGGTATTTAATTAACTTCCCGAGCCCCTGGAAGCATGAAAATCACTTTAAACATGCTAATTTTAGCTCTAACACTGATGATCCACCTACAAATGTGAACTGACGTTCAAAAATAAAACATTTGAAAACGGACCATTTTCCACATTTCTGAAGCATGACGTAATGGGGGGGTGTTATCTCTTTTGTCGAAAATCAGCCGTTTTTGCTCGAACATTAAATGCCTCCAAATGGTATTTAATTAACTTCCCGAGCCCCTGGAAGCATGAAAATCACTTTAAACATGCTAATTTTAGCTCTAACACTGATGATCCACCTACAAATGTGAACTGACGTTCAAAAATAAAACATTTGAAAACGGACCATTTTCCACATTTCTGAAGCATGACGTAATGGGGGGGTGTTATCTCTTTTGTCGAAAATCAGCCGTTTTTGCTCGAACATGAAATGCCTCCAAATGGTATTTAATTAACTTCCCGAGCCCCTGGAAGCATGAAAATCACTTTAAACATGCTAATTTTAGCTCTAACACTGATGATCCACCTACAAATGTGAACTGACGTTCAAAAATAAAACATTTGAAAACGGACCATTTTCCACATTTCTGAAGCATGACGTAATGGGGGGGTGTTATCTCTTTTGTCGAAAATCAGCCGTTTTTGCTCTAACATTAAATGCCTCCAAATGGTATTTAATTAACTTCCCGAGCCCCTGGAAGCATGAAAATCACTTTAAACATGCTAATTTTAGCTCTAACACTGATGATCCACCTACAAATGTGAACTGACGTTCAAAAATAAAACATTTGAAAACGGACCATTTTCCACATTTCTGAAGCATGACGTAATGGGGGGGTGTTATCTCTTTTGTCGAAAATCAGCCGTTTTTGCTCGAACATTAAATGCCTCCAAATGGTATTTAATTAACTTCCCGAGCCCCTGGAAGCATGAAAATCACTTTAAACATGCTAATTTTAGCTCTAACACTGATGATCCACCTACAAATGTGAACTGACGTTCAAAAATAAAACATTTGAAAACGGACCATTTTCCACATTTCTGAAGCACGACGTAATGGGGGGGTGTTATCTCTTTTGTCGAAAATCAGCCGTTTTTGCCCGAACATTAAATGCCTCCAAATGGTATTTAATTAACTTCCCGAGCCCCTGGAAGCATGAAAATCACTTTAAACATGCTAATTTTAGCTCTAACACTGATGATCCACCTACAAATGTGAACTGACGTTCAAAAATAAAACATTTGAAAACGGACCATTTTCCACATTTCTGAAGCATGACGTAATGGGGGGGTGTTATCTCTTTTGTCGAAAATCAGCCGTTTTTGCTCGAACATTAAATGCCTCCAAATGGTATTTAATTAACTTCCCGGGGTGAAGAAACCCTTTTTGAGAACTCAGAGTGAGTAAATTGGCCATTTTCATGCACTTTTAACCATTCCATAAATCTTGTGTTTTGGGCCCCTGGAAGCATGAAAATCACTTTAAACATGCTAATTTTAGCTCTAACACTGATGATCCACCTACAAATGTGAACTGACGTTCAAAAATAAAACATTTGAAAACGGACCATTTTCCACATTTCTGAAGCATGACGTAATGGGGGGGTGTTATCTCTTTTGTCGAAAATCAGCCGTTTTTGCTCGAACATTAAATGCCTCCAAATGGTATTTAATTAACTTCCCGAGCCCCTGGAAGCATGAAAATCACTTTAAACATGCTAATTTTAGCTCTAACACTGATGATCCACCTACAAATGTGAACTGACGTTCAAAAATAAAACATTTGAAAACGGACCATTTTTCACATTTCTGAAGCATGACGTAATGGGGGGGTGTTATCTCTTTTGTCGAAAATCAGCCGTTTTTGCTCGAACATTAAATGCCTCCAAATGGTATTTAATTAACTTCCCGGGGTGAAGAAACCCTTTTTGAGAACTCAGAGTGAGTAAATTGGCCATTTTCATGCACTTTTAACCATTCCATAAATCTTGTGTTTTGGGCCCCTGGAAGCATGAAAATCACTTTAAACATGCTAATTTTAGCTCTAACACTGATGATGCACCTACAAATGTGAACTGACGTTCAAAAATAAAACATTTGAAAACGGACCATTTTCCACATTTCTGAAGCATGACGTAATGGGGGGGTGTTATCTCTTTTGTCGAAAATCAGCCGTTTTTGCTCGAACATTAAATGCCTCCAAATGGTATTTAATTAACTTCCCGGGGTGAAGAAACCCTTTTTGAGAACGCAGAGTGAGTAAATTGGCCATTTTCATGCACTTTTAACCATTCCATAAATCTTGTGTTTTGGGCCCCTGGAAGCATGAAAATCACTTTAAACATGCTAATTTTAGCTCTAACACTGATGATCCACCTACAAATGTGAACTGACGTTCAAAAATAAAACATTTGAAAACGGACCATTTTCCACATTTCTGAAGCATGACGTAATGGGGGGGTGTTATCTCTTTTGTCGAAAATCAGCCGTTTTTGCTCGAACATTAAATGCCTCCAAATGGTATTTAATTAACTTCCCGAGCCCCTGGAAGCATGAAAATCACTTTAAACATGCTAATTTTAGCTCTAACACTGATGATCCACCTACAAATGTGAACTGACGTTCAAAAATAAAACATTTGAAAACGGACCATTTTCCACATTTCTGAAGCATGACGTAATGGGGGGGTGTTATCTCTTTTGTCGAAAATCAGCCGTTTTTGCTCGAACATTAAATGCCTCCAAATGGTATTTAATTAACTTCCCGGGGTGAAGAAACCCTTTTTGAGAACTCAGAGTGAGTAAATTGGCCATTTTAATGCACTTTTAACCATTCCATAAATCTTGTGTTTTGGGCCCCTGGAAGCATGAAAATCACTTTAAACATGCTAATTTTAGCTCTAACACTGATGATCCACCTACAAATGTGAACTGACGTTCAAAAATAAAACATTTGAAAACGGACCATTTTCCACATTTCTGAAGCATGACGTAATGGGGGGGTGTTATCTCTTTTGTCGAAAATCAGCCGTTTTTGCTCGAACATTAAATGCCTCCAAATGGTATTTAATTAACTTCCCGAGCCCCTGGAAGCATGAAAATCACTTTAAACATGCTAATTTTAGCTCTAACACTGATGATCCACCTACAAATGTGAACTGACGTTCAAAAATAAAACATTTGAAAACGGACCATTTTCCACATTTCTGAAGCATGACGTAATGGGGGGGTGTTATCTCTTTTGTCGAAAATCAGCCGTTTTTGCTCGAACATTAAATGCCTCCAAATGGTATTTAATTAACTTCCCGAGCCCCTGGAAGCATGAAAATCACTTTAAACATGCTAATTTTAGCTCTAACACTGATGATCCACCTACACATGTGAACTGACGTTCAAAAATAAAACATTTGAAAACGGACCATTTTCCACATTTCTGAAGCATGACGTAATGGGGGGGTGTTATCTCTTTTGTCGAAAATCAGCCGTTTTTGCTCTAACATTAAATGCCTCCAAATGGTATTTAATTAACTTCCCGAGCCCCTGGAAGCATGAAAATCACTTTAAACATGCTAATTTTAGCTCTAACACTGATGATCCACCTACAAATGTGAACTGACGTTCAAAAATAAAACATTTGAAAACGGACCATTTTCCACATTTCTGAAGCATGACGTAATGGGGGGGTGTTATCTCTTTTGTCGAAAATCAGCCGTTTTTGCTCGAACATTAAATGCCTCCAAATGGTATTTAATTAACTTCCCGGGGTGAAGAAACCCTTTTTGAGAACTCAGAGTGAGTAAATTGGCCATTTTCATGCACTTTTAACCATTCCATAAATCTTGTGTTTTGGGCCCCTGGAAGCATGAAAATCACTTTAAACATGCTAATTTTAGCTCTAACACTGATGATCCACCTACAAATGTGAACTGACGTTCAAAAATAAAACATTTGAAAACGGACCATTTTCCACATTTCTGAAGCATGACGTAATGGGGGGGTGTTATCTCTTTTGTCGAAAATCAGCCGTTTTTGCTCTAACATTAAATGCCTCCAAATGGTATTTAATTAACTTCCCGGGGTGAAGAAACCCTTTTTGAGAACTCAGAGTGAGTAAATTGGCCATTTTCATGCACTTTTAACCATTCCATAAATCTTGTGTTTTGGGCCCCTGGAAGCATGAAAATCACTTTAAACATGCTAATTTTAGCTCTAACACTGATGATCCACCTACAAATGTGAACTGACGTTCAAAAATAAAACATTTGAAAACGGACCATTTTCCACATTTCTGAAGCATGACGTAATGGGGGGGTGTTATCTCTTTTGTCGAAAATCAGCCGTTTTTGCTCTAACATTAAATGCCTCCAAATGGTATTTAATTAACTTCCCGAGCCCCTGGAAGCATGAAAATCACTTTAAACATGCTAATTTTAGCCCTAACACTGATGATCCACCTACAAATGTGAACTGACGTTCAAAAATAAAACATTTGAAAACGGACCATTTTCCACATTTCTGAAGCATGACGTAATGGGGGGGTGTTATCTCTTTTGTCGAAAATCAGCTGTTTTTGCTCGAACATTAAATGCCTCCAAATGGTATTTAATTAACTTCCCGAGCCCCTGGAAGCATGAAAATCACTTTAAACATGCTAATTTTAGCTATAACACTGATGATCCACCTACAAATGTGAACTGACGTTCAAAAATAAAACATTTGAAAACGGACCATTTTCCACATTTCTGAAGCATGACGTAATGGGGGGGTGTTATCTCTTTTGTCGAAAATCAGCCGTTTTTGCTCGAACATTAAATGCCTCCAAATGGTATTTAATTAACTTCCCGGGGTGAAGAAACCCTTTTTGAGAACTCAGAGTGAGTAAATTGGCCATTTTCATGCACTTTTAACCATTCCATAAATCTTGTGTTTTGGGCCCCTGGAAGCATGAAAATCACTTTAAACATGCTAATTTTAGCTCTAACACTGATGATCCACCTACAAATGTGAACTGACGTTCAAAAATAAAACATTTGAAAACGGACCATTTTCCACATTTCTGAAGCATGACGTAATGGGGGGTGTTAGCTCTCTTGTCGAAAATCAGCCGTTTTTGCTCGAACATTAAATGCCTCCAAATGGTATTTAATTAACTTCCCGAGCCCATGGAAGCATGAAAATCACTTTAAACATGCTAATTTTAGCTCTAACACTGATGATCCACCTACAAATGTGAACTGACGTTCAAAAATAAAACATTTGAAAACGAACCATTTTCCACATTTCTGAAGCATGACGTAATGGGGGGGTGTTATCTCTTTTGTCGAAAATCAGCCGTTTTTGCTCGAACATTAAATGCCTCCAAATGGTATTTAATTAACTTCCCGGGGTGAAGAAACCCTTTTTGAGAACTCAGAGTGATTAAATTGGCCATTTTCATGCACTTTTAACCATTCCATAAATCTTGTGTTTTGGGCCCCTGGAAGCATGAAAATCACTTTAAACATGCTAATTTTAGCTCTAACACTGATGATCCACCTACAAATGTGAACTGACGTTCAAAAATAAAACATTTGAAAACGGACCATTTTCCACATTTCTGAAGCATGACGTAATGGGGGGGTGTTATCTCTTTTGTCGAAAATCAGCCGTTTTTGCTCGAACATTAAATGCCTCCAAATGGTATTTAATTAACTTCCCGGGGTGAAGAAACCCTTTTTGAGAACTCAGAGTGAGTAAATTGGCCATTTTCATGCACTTTTAACCATTCCATAAATCTTGTGTTTTGGGCCCCTGGAAGCATGAAAATCACTTTAAACATGCTAATTTTAGCTCTAACACTGATGATCCACCTACAAATGTGAACTGACGTTCAAAAATAAAACATTTGAAAACGGACCATTTTCCACATTTCTGAAGCATGACGTAATGGGGGGGTGTTATCTCTTTTGTCGAAAATCAGCCGTTTTTGCTCGAACATTAAATGCCTCCAAATGGTATTTAATTACCTTCCCGAGCCCCTGGAAGCATGAAAATCACTTTAAACATGCTAATTTTAGCTCTAACACTGATGATCCACCTACAAATGTGAACTGACGTTCAAAAATAAAACATTTGAAAACGGACCATTTTCCACATTTCTGAAGCATGACGTAATGGGGGGGTGTTATCTCTTTTGTCGAAAATCAGCCGTTTTTGCTCGAACATTAAATGCCTCCAAATGGTATTTAATTAACTTCCCGAGCCCCTGGAAGCATGAAAATCACTTTAAACATGCTAATTTTAGCTCTAACACTGATGATCCACCTACAAATGTGAACTGACGTTCAAAAATAAAACATTTGAAAACGGACCATTTTCCACATTTCTGAAGCATGACGTAATGGGGGGGTGTTATCTCTTTTGTCGAAAATCAGCCGTTTTTGCTCGAACATTAAATGCCTCCAAATGGTATTTAATTAACTTCCCGGGGTGAAGAAACCCTTTTTGAGAACTCAGAGTGAGTAAATTGGCCATTTTCATGCACTTTTAACCATTCCATAAATCTTGTGTTTTGGGCCCCTGGAAGCATGAAAATCACTTTAAACATGCTAATTTTAGCTCTAACACTGATGATCCACCTACAAATGTGAACTGACGTTCAAACATAAAACATTTGAAAACGGACCATTTTCCACATTTCTGAAGCATGACGTAATGGGGGGGTGTTATCTCTTTTGTCGAAAATCAGCCGTTTTTGCTCGAACATTAAATGCCTCCAAATGGTATTTAATTAACTTCCCGGGGTGAAGAAACCCTTTTTGAGAACTCAGAGTGAGTAAATTGGCCATTTTCATGCACTTTTAACCATTCCATAAATCTTGTGTTTTGGGCCCCTGGAAGCATGAAAATCACTTTAAACATGCTAATTTTAGCTCTAACACTGATGATCCACCTACAAATGTGAACTGACGTTCAAAAATAAAACATTTGAAAACGGACCATTTTCCACATTTCTGAAGCATGACGTAATGGGGGGGTGTTATCTCTTTTGTCGAAAATCAGCCGTTTTTGCTCTAACATTAAATGCCTCCAAATGGTATTTAATTAACTTCCCGGGGTGAAGAAACCCTTTTTGAGAACTCAGAGTGAGTAAATTGGCCATTTTCATGCACTTTTAACCATTCCATAAATCTTGTGTTTTGGGCCCCTGGAAGCATGAAAATCACTTTAAACATGCTAATTTTAGCTCTAACACTGATGATCCACCTACAAATGTGAACTGACGTTCAAAAATAAAACATTTGAAAACGGACCATTTTCCACATTTCTGAAGCATGACGTAATGGGGGGGTGTTATCTCTTTTGTCGAAAATCAGCCGTTTTTGCTCTAACATTAAATGCCTCCAAATGGTATTTAATTAACTTCCCGAGCCCCTGGAAGCATGAAAATCACTTTAAACATGCTAATTTTAGCCCTAACACTGATGATCCACCTACAAATGTGAACTGACGTTCAAAAATAAAACATTTGAAAACGGACCATTTTCCACATTTCTGAAGCATGACGTAATGGGGGGGTGTTATCTCTTTTGTCGAAAATCAGCTGTTTTTGCTCGAACATTAAATGCCTCCAAATGGTATTTAATTAACTTCCCGAGCCCCTGGAAGCATGAAAATCACTTTAAACATGCTAATTTTAGCTATAACACTGATGATCCACCTACAAATGTGAACTGACGTTCAAAAATAAAACATTTGAAAACGGACCATTTTCCACATTTCTGAAGCATGACGTAATGGGGGGGTGTTATCTCTTTTGTCGAAAATCAGCCGTTTTTGCTCGAACATTAAATGCCTCCAAATGGTATTTAATTAACTTCCCGGGGTGAAGAAACCCTTTTTGAGAACTCAGAGTGAGTAAATTGGCCATTTTCATGCACTTTTAACCATTCCATAAATCTTGTGTTTTGGGCCCCTGGAAGCATGAAAATCACTTTAAACATGCTAATTTTAGCTCTAACACTGATGATCCACCTACAAATGTGAACTGACGTTCAAAAATAAAACATTTGAAAACGGACCATTTTCCACATTTCTGAAGCATGACGTAATGGGGGGGTGTTATCTCTTTTGTCGAAAATCAGCCGTTTTTTGCTCTAACATTAAATGCCTCCAAATGGTATTTAATTAACTTCCCGAGCCCCTGGAAGCATGAAAATCACTTTAAACATGCTAATTTTAGCTCTAACACTGATGATCCACCTACAAATGTGAACTGACGTTCAAAAATAAAACATTTGAAAACGGACCATTTTCCACATTTCTGAAGCATGACGTAATGGGGGGGTGTTATCTCTTTTGTCGAAAATCAGCCGTTTTTGCTCGAACATTAAATGCCTCCAAATGGTATTTAATTAACTTCCCGAGCCCCTGGAAGCATGAAAATCACTTTAAACATGCTAATTTTAGCTCTAACACTGATGATCCACCTACAAATGTGAACTGACGTTCAAAAATAAAACATTTGAAAACGGACCATTTTCCACATTTCTGAAGCATGACGTAATGGGGGGGTGTTATCTCTTTTGTCGAAAATCAGCCGTTTTTGCTCGAACATGAAATGCCTCCAAATGGTATTTAATTAACTTCCCGAGCCCCTGGAAGCATGAAAATCACTTTAAACATGCTAATTTTAGCTCTAACACTGATGATCCACCTACAAATGTGAACTGACGTTCAAAAATAAAACATTTGAAAACGGACCATTTTCCACATTTCTGAAGCATGACGTAATGGGGGGGTGTTATCTCTTTTGTCGAAAATCAGCCGTTTTTGCTCTAACATTAAATGCCTCCAAATGGTATTTAATTAACTTCCCGAGCCCCTGGAAGCATGAAAATCACTTTAAACATGCTAATTTTAGCTCTAACACTGATGATCCACCTACAAATGTGAACTGACGTTCAAAAATAAAACATTTGAAAACGGACCATTTTCCACATTTCTGAAGCATGACGTAATGGGGGGGTGTTATCTCTTTTGTCGAAAATCAGCCGTTTTTGCTCGAACATTAAATGCCTCCAAATGGTATTTAATTAACTTCCCGAGCCCCTGGAAGCATGAAAATCACTTTAAACATGCTAATTTTAGCTCTAACACTGATGATCCACCTACAAATGTGAACTGACGTTCAAAAATAAAACATTTGAAAACGGACCATTTTCCACATTTCTGAAGCACGACGTAATGGGGGGGTGTTATCTCTTTTGTCGAAAATCAGCCGTTTTTGCCCGAACATTAAATGCCTCCAAATGGTATTTAATTAACTTCCCGAGCCCCTGGAAGCATGAAAATCACTTTAAACATGCTAATTTTAGCTCTAACACTGATGATCCACCTACAAATGTGAACTGACGTTCAAAAATAAAACATTTGAAAACGGACCATTTTCCACATTTCTGAAGCATGACGTAATGGGGGGGTGTTATCTCTTTTGTCGAAAATCAGCCGTTTTTGCTCGAACATTAAATGCCTCCAAATGGTATTTAATTAACTTCCCGGGGTGAAGAAACCCTTTTTGAGAACTCAGAGTGAGTAAATTGGCCATTTTCATGCACTTTTAACCATTCCATAAATCTTGTGTTTTGGGCCCCTGGAAGCATGAAAATCACTTTAAACATGCTAATTTTAGCTCTAACACTGATGATCCACCTACAAATGTGAACTGACGTTCAAAAATAAAACATTTGAAAACGGACCATTTTCCACATTTCTGAAGCATGACGTAATGGGGGGGTGTTATCTCTTTTGTCGAAAATCAGCCGTTTTTGCTCGAACATTAAATGCCTCCAAATGGTATTTAATTAACTTCCCGAGCCCCTGGAAGCATGAAAATCACTTTAAACATGCTAATTTTAGCTCTAACACTGATGATCCACCTACAAATGTGAACTGACGTTCAAAAATAAAACATTTGAAAACGGACCATTTTTCACATTTCTGAAGCATGACGTAATGGGGGGGTGTTATCTCTTTTGTCGAAAATCAGCCGTTTTTGCTCGAACATTAAATGCCTCCAAATGGTATTTAATTAACTTCCCGGGGTGAAGAAACCCTTTTTGAGAACTCAGAGTGAGTAAATTGGCCATTTTCATGCACTTTTAACCATTCCATAAATCTTGTGTTTTGGGCCCCTGGAAGCATGAAAATCACTTTAAACATGCTAATTTTAGCTCTAACACTGATGATGCACCTACAAATGTGAACTGACGTTCAAAAATAAAACATTTGAAAACGGACCATTTTCCACATTTCTGAAGCATGACGTAATGGGGGGGTGTTATCTCTTTTGTCGAAAATCAGCCGTTTTTGCTCGAACATTAAATGCCTCCAAATGGTATTTAATTAACTTCCCGGGGTGAAGAAACCCTTTTTGAGAACGCAGAGTGAGTAAATTGGCCATTTTCATGCACTTTTAACCATTCCATAAATCTTGTGTTTTGGGCCCCTGGAAGCATGAAAATCACTTTAAACATGCTAATTTTAGCTCTAACACTGATGATCCACCTACAAATGTGAACTGACGTTCAAAAATAAAACATTTGAAAACGGACCATTTTCCACATTTCTGAAGCATGACGTAATGGGGGGGTGTTATCTCTTTTGTCGAAAATCAGCCGTTTTTGCTCGAACATTAAATGCCTCCAAATGGTATTTAATTAACTTCCCGAGCCCCTGGAAGCATGAAAATCACTTTAAACATGCTAATTTTAGCTCTAACACTGATGATCCACCTACAAATGTGAACTGACGTTCAAAAATAAAACATTTGAAAACGGACCATTTTCCACATTTCTGAAGCATGACGTAATGGGGGGGTGTTATCTCTTTTGTCGAAAATCAGCCGTTTTTGCTCGAACATTAAATGCCTCCAAATGGTATTTAATTAACTTCCCGGGGTGAAGAAACCCTTTTTGAGAACTCAGAGTGAGTAAATTGGCCATTTTAATGCACTTTTAACCATTCCATAAATCTTGTGTTTTGGGCCCCTGGAAGCATGAAAATCACTTTAAACATGCTAATTTTAGCTCTAACACTGATGATCCACCTACAAATGTGAACTGACGTTCAAAAATAAAACATTTGAAAACGGACCATTTTCCACATTTCTGAAGCATGACGTAATGGGGGGGTGTTATCTCTTTTGTCGAAAATCAGCCGTTTTTGCTCGAACATTAAATGCCTCCAAATGGTATTTAATTAACTTCCCGAGCCCCTGGAAGCATGAAAATCACTTTAAACATGCTAATTTTAGCTCTAACACTGATGATCCACCTACAAATGTGAACTGACGTTCAAAAATAAAACATTTGAAAACGGACCATTTTCCACATTTCTGAAGCATGACGTAATGGGGGGGTGTTATCTCTTTTGTCGAAAATCAGCCGTTTTTGCTCGAACATTAAATGCCTCCAAATGGTATTTAATTAACTTCCCGAGCCCCTGGAAGCATGAAAATCACTTTAAACATGCTAATTTTAGCTCTAACACTGATGATCCACCTACACATGTGAACTGACGTTCAAAAATAAAACATTTGAAAACGGACCATTTTCCACATTTCTGAAGCATGACGTAATGGGGGGGTGTTATCTCTTTTGTCGAAAATCAGCCGTTTTTGCTCTAACATTAAATGCCTCCAAATGGTATTTAATTAACTTCCCGAGCCCCTGGAAGCATGAAAATCACTTTAAACATGCTAATTTTAGCTCTAACACTGATGATCCACCTACAAATGTGAACTGACGTTCAAAAATAAAACATTTGAAAACGGACCATTTTCCACATTTCTGAAGCATGACGTAATGGGGGGGTGTTATCTCTTTTGTCGAAAATCAGCCGTTTTTGCTCGAACATTAAATGCCTCCAAATGGTATTTAATTAACTTCCCGGGGTGAAGAAACCCTTTTTGAGAACTCAGAGTGAGTAAATTGGCCATTTTCATGCACTTTTAACCATTCCATAAATCTTGTGTTTTGGGCCCCTGGAAGCATGAAAATCACTTTAAACATGCTAATTTTAGCTCTAACACTGATGATCCACCTACAAATGTGAACTGACGTTCAAAAATAAAACATTTGAAAACGGACCATTTTCCACATTTCTGAAGCATGACGTAATGGGGGGGTGTTATCTCTTTTGTCGAAAATCAGCCGTTTTTGCTCTAACATTAAATGCCTCCAAATGGTATTTAATTAACTTCCCGGGGTGAAGAAACCCTTTTTGAGAACTCAGAGTGAGTAAATTGGCCATTTTCATGCACTTTTAACCATTCCATAAATCTTGTGTTTTGGGCCCCTGGAAGCATGAAAATCACTTTAAACATGCTAATTTTAGCTCTAACACTGATGATCCACCTACAAATGTGAACTGACGTTCAAAAATAAAACATTTGAAAACGGACCATTTTCCACATTTCTGAAGCATGACGTAATGGGGGGGTGTTATCTCTTTTGTCGAAAATCAGCCGTTTTTGCTCTAACATTAAATGCCTCCAAATGGTATTTAATTAACTTCCCGAGCCCCTGGAAGCATGAAAATCACTTTAAACATGCTAATTTTAGCCCTAACACTGATGATCCACCTACAAATGTGAACTGACGTTCAAAAATAAAACATTTGAAAACGGACCATTTTCCACATTTCTGAAGCATGACGTAATGGGGGGGTGTTATCTCTTTTGTCGAAAATCAGCTGTTTTTGCTCGAACATTAAATGCCTCCAAATGGTATTTAATTAACTTCCCGAGCCCCTGGAAGCATGAAAATCACTTTAAACATGCTAATTTTAGCTATAACACTGATGATCCACCTACAAATGTGAACTGACGTTCAAAAATAAAACATTTGAAAACGGACCATTTTCCACATTTCTGAAGCATGACGTAATGGGGGGGTGTTATCTCTTTTGTCGAAAATCAGCCGTTTTTGCTCGAACATTAAATGCCTCCAAATGGTATTTAATTAACTTCCCGGGGTGAAGAAACCCTTTTTGAGAACTCAGAGTGAGTAAATTGGCCATTTTCATGCACTTTTAACCATTCCATAAATCTTGTGTTTTGGGCCCCTGGAAGCATGAAAATCACTTTAAACATGCTAATTTTAGCTCTAACACTGATGATCCACCTACAAATGTGAACTGACGTTCAAAAATAAAACATTTGAAAACGGACCATTTTCCACATTTCTGAAGCATGACGTAATGGGGGGGTGTTATCTCTTTTGTCGAAAATCAGCCGTTTTTGCTCTAACATTAAATGCCTCCAAATGGTATTTAATTAACTTCCCGAGCCCCTGGAAGCATGAAAATCACTTTAAACATGCTAATTTTAGCTCTAACACTGATGATCCACCTACAAATGTGAACTGACGTTCAAAAATAAAACATTTGAAAACGGACCATTTTCCACATTTCTGAAGCATGACGTAATGGGGGGGTGTTATCTCTTTTGTCGAAAATCAGCCGTTTTTGCTCGAACATTAAATGCCTCCAAATGGTATTTAATTAACTTCCCGAGCCCCTCGAAGCATGAAAATCACTTTAAACATGCTAATTTTAGCTCTAACACTGATGATCCACCTACAAATGTGAACTGACGTTCAAAAATAAAACATTTGAAAACGGACCATTTTCCACATTTCTGAAGCATGACGTAATGGGGGGGTGTTATCTCTTTTGTCGAAAATCAGCCGTTTTTGCTCGAACATGAAATGCCTCCAAATGGTATTTAATTAACTTCCCGAGCCCCTGGAAGCATGAAAATCACTTTAAACATGCTAATTTTAGCTCTAACACTGATGATCCACCTACAAATGTGAACTGACGTTCAAAAATAAAACATTTGAAAACGGACCATTTTCCACATTTCTGAAGCATGACGTAATGGGGGGGTGTTATCTCTTTTGTCGAAAATCAGCCGTTTTTGCTCTAACATTAAATGCCTCCAAATGGTATTTAATTAACTTCCCGAGCCCCTGGAAGCATGAAAATCACTTTAAACATTCTAATTTTAGCTCTAACACTGATGATCCACCTACAAATGTGAACTGACGTTCAAAAATAAAACATTTGAAAACGGACCATTTTCCACATTTCTGAAGCATGACGTAATGGGGGGGTGTTATCTCTTTTGTCGAAAATCAGCCGTTTTTGCTCGAACATTAAATGCCTCCAAATGGTATTTAATTAACTTCCCGAGCCCCTGGAAGCATGAAAATCACTTTAAACATGCTAATTTTAGCTCTAACACTGATGATCCACCTACAAATGTGAACTGACGTTCAAAAATAAAACATTTGAAAACGGACCATTTTCCACATTTCTGAAGCACGACGTAATGGGGGGGTGTTATCTCTTTTGTCGAAAATCAGCCGTTTTTGCCCGAACATTAAATGCCTCCAAATGGTATTTAATTAACTTCCCGAGCCCCTGGAAGCATGAAAATCACTTTAAACATGCTAATTTTAGCTCTAACACTGATGATCCACCTACAAATGTGAACTGACGTTCAAAAATAAAACATTTGAAAACGGACCATTTTCCACATTTCTGAAGCATGACGTAATGGGGGGGTGTTATCTCTTTTGTCGAAAATCAGCCGTTTTTGCTCGAACATTAAATGCCTCCAAATGGTATTTAATTAACTTCCCGGGGTGAAGAAACCCTTTTTGAGAACTCAGAGTGAGTAAATTGGCCATTTTCATGCACTTTTAACCATTCCATAAATCTTGTGTTTTGGGCCCCTGGAAGCATGAAAATCACTTTAAACATGCTAATTTTAGCTCTAACACTGATGATCCACCTACAAATGTGAACTGACGTTCAAAAATAAAACATTTGAAAACGGACCATTTTCCACATTTCTGAAGCATGACGTAATGGGGGGGTGTTATCTCTTTTGTCGAAAATCAGCCGTTTTTGCTCGAACATTAAATGCCTCCAAATGGTATTTAATTAACTTCCCGAGCCCCTGGAAGCATGAAAATCACTTTAAACATGCTAATTTTAGCTCTAACACTGATGATCCACCTACAAATGTGAACTGACGTTCAAAAATAAAACATTTGAAAACGGACCATTTTTCACATTTCTGAAGCATGACGTAATGGGGGGGTGTTATCTCTTTTGTCGAAAATCAGCCGTTTTTGCTCGAACATTAAATGCCTCCAAATGGTATTTAATTAACTTCCCGGGGTGAAGAAACCCTTTTTGAGAACTCAGAGTGAGTAAATTGGCCATTTTCATGCACTTTTAACCATTCCATAAATCTTGTGTTTTGGGCCCCTGGAAGCATGAAAATCACTTTAAACATGCTAATTTTAGCTCTAACACTGATGATGCACCTACAAATGTGAACTGACGTTCAAAAATAAAACATTTGAAAACGGACCATTTTCCACATTTCTGAAGCATGACGTAATGGGGGGGTGTTATCTCTTTTGTCGAAAATCAGCCGTTTTTGCTCGAACATTAAATGCCTCCAAATGGTATTTAATTAACTTCCCGGGGTGAAGAAACCCTTTTTGAGAACGCAGAGTGAGTAAATTGGCCATTTTCATGCACTTTTAACCATTCCATAAATCTTGTGTTTTGGGCCCCTGGAAGCATGAAAATCACTTTAAACATGCTAATTTTAGCTCTAACACTGATGATCCACCTACAAATGTGAACTGACGTTCAAAAATAAAACATTTGAAAACGGACCATTTTCCACATTTCTGAAGCATGACGTAATGGGGGGGTGTTATCTCTTTTGTCGAAAATCAGCCGTTTTTGCTCGAACATTAAATGCCTCCAAATGGTATTTAATTAACTTCCCGAGCCCCTGGAAGCATGAAAATCACTTTAAACATGCTAATTTTAGCTCTAACACTGATGATCCACCTACAAATGTGAACTGACGTTCAAAAATAAAACATTTGAAAACGGACCATTTTCCACATTTCTGAAGCATGACGTAATGGGGGGGTGTTATCTCTTTTGTCGAAAATCAGCCGTTTTTGCTTGAACATTAAATGCCTCCAAATGGTATTTAATTAACTTCCCGGGGTGAAGAAACCCTTTTTGAGAACTCAGAGTGAGTAAATTGGCCATTTTAATGCACTTTTAACCATTCCATAAATCTTGTGTTTTGGGCCCCTGGAAGCATGAAAATCACTTTAAACATGCTAATTTTAGCTCTAACACTGATGATCCACCTACAAATGTGAACTGACGTTCAAAAATAAAACATTTGAAAACGGACCATTTTCCACATTTCTGAAGCATGACGTAATGGGGGGGTGTTATCTCTTTTGTCGAAAATCAGCCGTTTTTGCTCGAACATTAAATGCCTCCAAATGGTATTTAATTAACTTCCCGAGCCCCTGGAAGCATGAAAATCACTTTAAACATGCTAATTTTAGCTCTAACACTGATGATCCACCTACAAATGTGAACTGACGTTCAAAAATAAAACATTTGAAAACGGACCATTTTCCACATTTCTGAAGCATGACGTAATGGGGGGGTGTTATCTCTTTTGTCGAAAATCAGCAGTTTTTGCTCGAACATTAAATGCCTCCAAATGGTATTTAATTAACTTCCCGAGCCCCTGGAAGCATGAAAATCACTTTAAACATGCTAATTTTAGCTCTAACACTGATGATCCACCTACACATGTGAACTGACGTTCAAAAATAAAACATTTGAAAACGGACCATTTTCCACATTTCTGAAGCATGACGTAATGGGGGGGTGTTATCTCTTTTGTCGAAAATCAGCCGTTTTTGCTCTAACATTAAATGCCTCCAAATGGTATTTAATTAACTTCCCGAGCCCCTGGAAGCATGAAAATCACTTTAAACATGCTAATTTTAGCTCTAACACTGATGATCCACCTACAAATGTGAACTGACGTTCAAAAATAAAACATTTGAAAACGGACCATTTTCCACATTTCTGAAGCATGACGTAATGGGGGGGTGTTATCTCTTTTGTCGAAAATCAGCCGTTTTTGCTCGAACATTAAATGCCTCCAAATGGTATTTAATTAACTTCCCGGGGTGAAGAAACCCTTTTTGAGAACTCAGAGTGAGTAAATTGGCCATTTTCATGCACTTTTAACCATTCCATAAATCTTGTGTTTTGGGCCCCTGGAAGCATGAAAATCACTTTAAACATGCTAATTTTAGCTCTAACACTGATGATCCACCTACAAATGTGAACTGACGTTCAAAAATAAAACATTTGAAAACGGACCATTTTCCACATTTCTGAAGCATGACGTAATGGGGGGGTGTTATCTCTTTTGTCGAAAATCAGCCGTTTTTGCTCGAACATTAAATGCCTCCAAATGGTATTTAATTAACTTCCCGAGCCCCTGGAAGCATGAAAATCACTTTAAACATGCTAATTTTAGCTCTAACACTGATGATCCACGTACAAATGTGAACTGACGTTCAAAAATAAAACATTTGAAAACGGACCATTTTCCACATTTCTGAAGCATGACGTAATGGGGGGGTGTTATCTCTTTTGTCGAAAATCAGCCGTTTTTGCTCGAACATTAAATGCCTCCAAATGGTATTTAATTAACTTCCCGAGCCCCTGGAAGCATGAAAATCACTTTAAACATGCTAATTTTAGCTCTAACACTGATGATCCACCTACAAATGTGAACTGACGTTCAAAAATAAAACATTTGAAAACGGACCATTTTCCACATTTCTGAAGCATGACGTAATGGGGGGGTGTTATCTCTTTTGTCGAAAATCAGCCGTTTTTGCTCGAACATTAAATGCCTCCAAATGGTATTTAATTAACTTCCCGGGGTGAAGAAACCCTTTTTGAGAACTCAGAGTGAGTAAATTGGCCATTTTCATGCACTTTTAACCATTCCATAAATCTTGTGTTTTGGGCCCCTGGAAGCATGAAAATCACTTTAAACATGCTAATTTTAGCTCTAACACTGATGATGCACCTACAAATGTGAACTGACGTTCAAAAATAAAACATTTGAAAACGGACCATTTTCCACATTTCTGAAGCATGACGTAATGGGGGGGTGTTATCTCTTTTGTCGAAAATCAGCCGTTTTTGCTCGAACATTAAATGCCTCCAAATGGTATTTAATTAACTTCCCGGGGTGAAGAAACCCTTTTTGAGAACTCAGAGTGAGTAAATTGGCCATTTTCATGCACTTTTAACCATTCCATAAATCTTGTGTTTTGGGCCCCTGGAAGCATGAAAATCACTTTAAACATGCTAATTTTAGCTCTAACACTGATGATCCACCTACAAATGTGAACTGACGTTCAAAAATAAAACATTTGAAAACGGACCATTTTCCACATTTCTGAAGCATGACGTAATGGGGGGGTGTTATCTCTTTTGTCGAAAATCAGCCGTTTTTGCTCGAACATTAAATGCCTCCAAATGGTATTTAATTAACTTCCCGAGCCCCTGGAAGCATGAAAATCACTTTAAACATGCTAATTTTAGCTCTAACACTGATGATCCACCTACAAATGTGAACTGACGTTCAAAAATAAAACATTTGAAAACGGACCATTTTCCACATTTCTGAAGCATGACGTAATGGGGGGGTGTTATCTCTTTTGTCGAAAATCAGCCGTTTTTGCTCGAACATTAAATGCCTCCAAATGGTATTTAATTAACTTCCCGGGGTGAAGAAACCCTTTTTGAGAACTCAGAGTGAGTAAATTGGCCATTTTAATGCACTTTTAACCATTCCATAAATCTTGTGTTTTGGGCCCCTGGAAGCATGAAAATCACTTTAAACATGCTAATTTTAGCTCTAACACTGATGATCCACCTACAAATGTGAACTGACGTTCAAAAATAAAACATTTGAAAACGGACCATTTTCCACATTTCTGAAGCATGACGTAATGGGGGGGTGTTATCTCTTTTGTCGAAAATCAGCCGTTTTTGCTCGAACATTAAATGCCTCCAAATGGTATTTAATTAACTTCCCGAGCCCCTGGAAGCATGAAAATCACTTTAAACATGCTAATTTTAGCTCTAACACTGATGATCCACCTACAAATGTGAACTGACGTTCAAAAATAAAACATTTGAAAACGGACCATTTTCCACATTTCTGAAGCATGACGTAATGGGGGGGTGTTATCTCTTTTGTCGAAAATCAGCCGTTTTTGCTCGAACATTAAATGCCTCCAAATGGTATTTAATTAACTTCCCGAGCCCCTGGAAGCATGAAAATCACTTTAAACATGCTAATTTTAGCTCTAACACTGATGATCCACCTACAAATGTGAACTGACGTTCAAAAATAAAACATTTGAAAACGGACCATTTTCCACATTTCTGAAGCATGACGTAATGGGGGGGTGTTATCTCTTTTGTCGAAAATCAGCCGTTTTTGCTCGAACATTAAATGCCTCCAAATGGTATTTAATTAACTTCCCGGGGTGAAGAAACCCTTTTTGAGAACTCAGAGTGAGTAAATTGGCCATTTTAATGCACTTTTAACCATTCCATAAATCTTGTGTTTTGGGCCCCTGGAAGCATGAAAATCACTTTAAACATGCTAATTTTAGCTCTAACACTGATGATCCACCTACAAATGTGAACTGACGTTCAAAAATAAAACATTTGAAAACGGACCATTTTCCACATTTCTGAAGCATGACGTAATGGGGGGGTGTTATCTCTTTTGTCGAAAATCAGCCGTTTTTGCTCGAACATTAAATGCCTCCAAATGGTATTTAATTAACTTCCCGAGCCCCTGGAAGCATGAAAATCACTTTAAACATGCTAATTTTAGCTCTAACACTGATGATCCACCTACAAATGTGAACTGACGTTCAAAAATAAAACATTTGAAAACGGACTATTTTCCACATTTCTGAAGCATGACGTAATGGGGGGGTGTTATCTCTTTTGTCGAAAATCAGCCGTTTTTGCTCGAACATTAAATGCCTCCAAATGGTATTTAATTAACTTCCCGAGCCCCTGGAAGCATGAAAATCACTTTAAACATGCTAATTTTAGCTCTAACACTGATGATCCACCTACACATGTGAACTGACGTTCAAAAATAAAACATTTGAAAACGGACCATTTTCCACATTTCTGAAGCATGACGTAATGGGGGGGTGTTATCTCTTTTGTCGAAAATCAGCCGTTTTTGCTCTAACATTAAATGCCTCCAAATGGTATTTAATTAACTTCCCGAGCCCCTGGAAGCATGAAAATCACTTTAAACATGCTAATTTTAGCTCTAACACTGATGATCCACCTACAAATGTGAACTGACGTTCAAAAATAAAACATTTGAAAACGGACCATTTTCCACATTTCTGAAGCATGACGTAATGGGGGGGTGTTATCTCTTTTGTCGAAAATCAGCCGTTTTTGCTCGAACATTAAATGCCTCCAAATGGTATTTAATTAACTTCCCGGGGTGAAGAAACCCTTTTTGAGAACTCAGAGTGAGTAAATTGGCCATTTTCATGCACTTTTAACCATTCCATAAATCTTGTGTTTTGGGCCCCTGGAAGCATGAAAATCACTTTAAACATGCTAATTTTAGCTCTAACACTGATGATCCACCTACAAATGTGAACTGACGTTCAAAAATAAAACATTTGAAAACGGACCATTTTCCACATTTCTGAAGCATGACGTAATGGGGGGGTGTTATCTCTTTTGTCGAAAATCAGCCGTTTTTGCTCGAACATTAAATGCCTCCAAATGGTATTTAATTAACTTCCCGAGCCCCTGGAAGCATGAAAATCACTTTAAACATGCTAATTTTAGCTCTAACACTGATGATCCACGTACAAATGTGAACTGACGTTCAAAAATAAAACATTTGAAAATGGACCATTTTCCACATTTCTGAAGCATGACGTAATGGGGGGGTGTTATCTCTTTTGTCGAAAATCAGCCGTTTTTGCTCGAACATTAAATGCCTCCAAATGGTATTTAATTAACTTCCCGAGCCCCTGGAAGCATGAAAATCACTTTAAACATGCTAATTTTAGCTCTAACACTGATGATCCACCTACAAATGTGAACTGACGTTCAAAAATAAAACATTTGAAAACGGACCATTTTCCACATTTCTGAAGCATGACGTAATGGGGGGGTGTTATCTCTTTTGTCGAAAATCAGCCGTTTTTGCTCGAACATTAAATGCCTCCAAATGGTATTTAATTAACTTCCCGAGCCCCTGGAAGCATGAAAATCACTTTAAACATGCTAATTTTAGCTCTAACACTGATGATCCACCTACAAATGTGAACTGACGTTCAAAAATAAAACATTTGAAAACGGACCATTTTCCACATTTCTGAAGCATGACGTAATGGGGGGGTGTTATCTCTTTTGTCGAAAATCAGCCGTTTTTGCTCTAACATTAAATGCCTCCAAATGGTATTTAATTAACTTCCCGAGCCCCTGGAAGCATGAAAATCACTTTAAACATGCTAATTTTAGCTCTAACACTGATGATCCACCTACAAATGTGAACTGACGTTCAAAAATAAAACATTTGAAAACGGACCATTTTCCACATTTCTGAAGCATGACGTAATGGGGGGGTGTTATCTCTTTTGTCGAAAATCAGCCGTTTTTGCTCGAACATTAAATGCCTCCAAATGGTATTTAATTAACTTCCCGGGGTGAAGAAACCCTTTTTGAGAACTCAGAGTGAGTAAATTGGCCATTTTCATGCACTTTTAACCATTCCATAAATCTTGTGTTTTGGGCCCCTGGAAGCATGAAAATCACTTTAAACATGCTAATTTTAGCTCTAACACTGATGATCCACCTACAAATGTGAACTGACGTTCAAAAATAAAACATTTGAAAACGGACCATTTTCCACATTTCTGAAGCATGACGTAATGGGGGGTGTTAGCTCTCTTGTCGAAAATCAGCCGTTTTTGCTCGAACATTAAATGCCTCCAAATGGTATTTAATTAACTTCCCGAGCCCATGGAAGCATGAAAATCACTTTAAACATGCTAATTTTAGCTCTAACACTGATGATCCACCTACAAATGTGAACTGACGTTCAAAAATAAAACATTTGAAAACGAACCATTTTCCACATTTCTGAAGCATGACGTAATGGGGGGGTGTTATCTCTTTTGTCGAAAATCAGCCGTTTTTGCTCGAACATTAAATGCCTCCAAATGGTATTTAATTAACTTCCCGGGGTGAAGAAACCCTTTTTGAGAACTCAGAGTGATTAAATTGGCCATTTTCATGCACTTTTAACCATTCCATAAATCTTGTGTTTTGGGCCCCTGGAAGCATGAAAATCACTTTAAACATGCTAATTTTAGCTCTAACACTGATGATCCACCTACAAATGTGAACTGACGTTCAAAAATAAAACATTTGAAAACGGACCATTTTCCACATTTCTGAAGCATGACGTAATGGGGGGGTGTTATCTCTTTTGTCGAAAATCAGCCGTTTTTGCTCGAACATTAAATGCCTCCAAATGGTATTTAATTAACTTCCCGGGGTGAAGAAACCCTTTTTGAGAACTCAGAGTGAGTAAATTGGCCATTTTCATGCACTTTTAACCATTCCATAAATCTTGTGTTTTGGGCCCCTGGAAGCATGAAAATCACTTTAAACATGCTAATTTTAGCTCTAACACTGATGATCCACCTACAAATGTGAACTGACGTTCAAAAATAAAACATTTGAAAACGGACCATTTTCCACATTTCTGAAGCATGACGTAATGGGGGGGTGTTATCTCTTTTGTCGAAAATCAGCCGTTTTTGCTCGAACATTAAATGCCTCCAAATGGTATTTAATTACCTTCCCGAGCCCCTGGAAGCATGAAAATCACTTTAAACATGCTAATTTTAGCTCTAACACTGATGATCCACCTACAAATGTGAACTGACGTTCAAAAATAAAACATTTGAAAACGGACCATTTTCCACATTTCTGAAGCATGACGTAATGGGGGGGTGTTATCTCTTTTGTCGAAAATCAGCCGTTTTTGCTCGAACATTAAATGCCTCCAAATGGTATTTAATTAACTTCCCGAGCCCCTGGAAGCATGAAAATCACTTTAAACATGCTAATTTTAGCTCTAACACTGATGATCCACCTACAAATGTGAACTGACGTTCAAAAATAAAACATTTGAAAACGGACCATTTTCCACATTTCTGAAGCATGACGTAATGGGGGGGTGTTATCTCTTTTGTCGAAAATCAGCCGTTTTTGCTCGAACATTAAATGCCTCCAAATGGTATTTAATTAACTTCCCGGGGTGAAGAAACCCTTTTTGAGAACTCAGAGTGAGTAAATTGGCCATTTTCATGCACTTTTAACCATTCCATAAATCTTGTGTTTTGGGCCCCTGGAAGCATGAAAATCACTTTAAACATGCTAATTTTAGCTCTAACACTGATGATCCACCTACAAATGTGAACTGACGTTCAAACATAAAACATTTGAAAACGGACCATTTTCCACATTTCTGAAGCATGACGTAATGGGGGGGTGTTATCTCTTTTGTCGAAAATCAGCCGTTTTTGCTCGAACATTAAATGCCTCCAAATGGTATTTAATTAACTTCCCGGGGTGAAGAAACCCTTTTTGAGAACTCAGAGTGAGTAAATTGGCCATTTTCATGCACTTTTAACCATTCCATAAATCTTGTGTTTTGGGCCCCTGGAAGCATGAAAATCACTTTAAACATGCTAATTTTAGCTCTAACACTGATGATCCACCTACAAATGTGAACTGACGTTCAAAAATAAAACATTTGAAAACGGACCATTTTCCACATTTCTGAAGCATGACGTAATGGGGGGGTGTTATCTCTTTTGTCGAAAATCAGCCGTTTTTGCTCTAACATTAAATGCCTCCAAATGGTATTTAATTAACTTCCCGGGGTGAAGAAACCCTTTTTGAGAACTCAGAGTGAGTAAATTGGCCATTTTCATGCACTTTTAACCATTCCATAAATCTTGTGTTTTGGGCCCCTGGAAGCATGAAAATCACTTTAAACATGCTAATTTTAGCTCTAACACTGATGATCCACCTACAAATGTGAACTGACGTTCAAAAATAAAACATTTGAAAACGGACCATTTTCCACATTTCTGAAGCATGACGTAATGGGGGGGTGTTATCTCTTTTGTCGAAAATCAGCCGTTTTTGCTCTAACATTAAATGCCTCCAAATGGTATTTAATTAACTTCCCGAGCCCCTGGAAGCATGAAAATCACTTTAAACATGCTAATTTTAGCCCTAACACTGATGATCCACCTACAAATGTGAACTGACGTTCAAAAATAAAACATTTGAAAACGGACCATTTTCCACATTTCTGAAGCATGACGTAATGGGGGGGTGTTATCTCTTTTGTCGAAAATCAGCTGTTTTTGCTCGAACATTAAATGCCTCCAAATGGTATTTAATTAACTTCCCGAGCCCCTGGAAGCATGAAAATCACTTTAAACATGCTAATTTTAGCTATAACACTGATGATCCACCTACAAATGTGAACTGACGTTCAAAAATAAAACATTTGAAAACGGACCATTTTCCACATTTCTGAAGCATGACGTAATGGGGGGGTGTTATCTCTTTTGTCGAAAATCAGCCGTTTTTGCTCGAACATTAAATGCCTCCAAATGGTATTTAATTAACTTCCCGGGGTGAAGAAACCCTTTTTGAGAACTCAGAGTGAGTAAATTGGCCATTTTCATGCACTTTTAACCATTCCATAAATCTTGTGTTTTGGGCCCCTGGAAGCATGAAAATCACTTTAAACATGCTAATTTTAGCTCTAACACTGATGATCCACCTACAAATGTGAACTGACGTTCAAAAATAAAACATTTGAAAACGGACCATTTTCCACATTTCTGAAGCATGACGTAATGGGGGGGTGTTATCTCTTTTGTCGAAAATCAGCCGTTTTTTGCTCTAACATTAAATGCCTCCAAATGGTATTTAATTAACTTCCCGAGCCCCTGGAAGCATGAAAATCACTTTAAACATGCTAATTTTAGCTCTAACACTGATGATCCACCTACAAATGTGAACTGACGTTCAAAAATAAAACATTTGAAAACGGACCATTTTCCACATTTCTGAAGCATGACGTAATGGGGGGGTGTTATCTCTTTTGTCGAAAATCAGCCGTTTTTGCTCGAACATTAAATGCCTCCAAATGGTATTTAATTAACTTCCCGAGCCCCTGGAAGCATGAAAATCACTTTAAACATGCTAATTTTAGCTCTAACACTGATGATCCACCTACAAATGTGAACTGACGTTCAAAAATAAAACATTTGAAAACGGACCATTTTCCACATTTCTGAAGCATGACGTAATGGGGGGGTGTTATCTCTTTTGTCGAAAATCAGCCGTTTTTGCTCGAACATGAAATGCCTCCAAATGGTATTTAATTAACTTCCCGAGCCCCTGGAAGCATGAAAATCACTTTAAACATGCTAATTTTAGCTCTAACACTGATGATCCACCTACAAATGTGAACTGACGTTCAAAAATAAAACATTTGAAAACGGACCATTTTCCACATTTCTGAAGCATGACGTAATGGGGGGGTGTTATCTCTTTTGTCGAAAATCAGCCGTTTTTGCTCTAACATTAAATGCCTCCAAATGGTATTTAATTAACTTCCCGAGCCCCTGGAAGCATGAAAATCACTTTAAACATGCTAATTTTAGCTCTAACACTGATGATCCACCTACAAATGTGAACTGACGTTCAAAAATAAAACATTTGAAAACGGACCATTTTCCACATTTCTGAAGCATGACGTAATGGGGGGGTGTTATCTCTTTTGTCGAAAATCAGCCGTTTTTGCTCGAACATTAAATGCCTCCAAATGGTATTTAATTAACTTCCCGAGCCCCTGGAAGCATGAAAATCACTTTAAACATGCTAATTTTAGCTCTAACACTGATGATCCACCTACAAATGTGAACTGACGTTCAAAAATAAAACATTTGAAAACGGACCATTTTCCACATTTCTGAAGCACGACGTAATGGGGGGGTGTTATCTCTTTTGTCGAAAATCAGCCGTTTTTGCCCGAACATTAAATGCCTCCAAATGGTATTTAATTAACTTCCCGAGCCCCTGGAAGCATGAAAATCACTTTAAACATGCTAATTTTAGCTCTAACACTGATGATCCACCTACAAATGTGAACTGACGTTCAAAAATAAAACATTTGAAAACGGACCATTTTCCACATTTCTGAAGCATGACGTAATGGGGGGGTGTTATCTCTTTTGTCGAAAATCAGCCGTTTTTGCTCGAACATTAAATGCCTCCAAATGGTATTTAATTAACTTCCCGGGGTGAAGAAACCCTTTTTGAGAACTCAGAGTGAGTAAATTGGCCATTTTCATGCACTTTTAACCATTCCATAAATCTTGTGTTTTGGGCCCCTGGAAGCATGAAAATCACTTTAAACATGCTAATTTTAGCTCTAACACTGATGATCCACCTACAAATGTGAACTGACGTTCAAAAATAAAACATTTGAAAACGGACCATTTTCCACATTTCTGAAGCATGACGTAATGGGGGGGTGTTATCTCTTTTGTCGAAAATCAGCCGTTTTTGCTCGAACATTAAATGCCTCCAAATGGTATTTAATTAACTTCCCGAGCCCCTGGAAGCATGAAAATCACTTTAAACATGCTAATTTTAGCTCTAACACTGATGATCCACCTACAAATGTGAACTGACGTTCAAAAATAAAACATTTGAAAACGGACCATTTTTCACATTTCTGAAGCATGACGTAATGGGGGGGTGTTATCTCTTTTGTCGAAAATCAGCCGTTTTTGCTCGAACATTAAATGCCTCCAAATGGTATTTAATTAACTTCCCGGGGTGAAGAAACCCTTTTTGAGAACTCAGAGTGAGTAAATTGGCCATTTTCATGCACTTTTAACCATTCCATAAATCTTGTGTTTTGGGCCCCTGGAAGCATGAAAATCACTTTAAACATGCTAATTTTAGCTCTAACACTGATGATGCACCTACAAATGTGAACTGACGTTCAAAAATAAAACATTTGAAAACGGACCATTTTCCACATTTCTGAAGCATGACGTAATGGGGGGGTGTTATCTCTTTTGTCGAAAATCAGCCGTTTTTGCTCGAACATTAAATGCCTCCAAATGGTATTTAATTAACTTCCCGGGGTGAAGAAACCCTTTTTGAGAACGCAGAGTGAGTAAATTGGCCATTTTCATGCACTTTTAACCATTCCATAAATCTTGTGTTTTGGGCCCCTGGAAGCATGAAAATCACTTTAAACATGCTAATTTTAGCTCTAACACTGATGATCCACCTACAAATGTGAACTGACGTTCAAAAATAAAACATTTGAAAACGGACCATTTTCCACATTTCTGAAGCATGACGTAATGGGGGGGTGTTATCTCTTTTGTCGAAAATCAGCCGTTTTTGCTCGAACATTAAATGCCTCCAAATGGTATTTAATTAACTTCCCGAGCCCCTGGAAGCATGAAAATCACTTTAAACATGCTAATTTTAGCTCTAACACTGATGATCCACCTACAAATGTGAACTGACGTTCAAAAATAAAACATTTGAAAACGGACCATTTTCCACATTTCTGAAGCATGACGTAATGGGGGGGTGTTATCTCTTTTGTCGAAAATCAGCCGTTTTTGCTCGAACATTAAATGCCTCCAAATGGTATTTAATTAACTTCCCGGGGTGAAGAAACCCTTTTTGAGAACTCAGAGTGAGTAAATTGGCCATTTTAATGCACTTTTAACCATTCCATAAATCTTGTGTTTTGGGCCCCTGGAAGCATGAAAATCACTTTAAACATGCTAATTTTAGCTCTAACACTGATGATCCACCTACAAATGTGAACTGACGTTCAAAAATAAAACATTTGAAAACGGACCATTTTCCACATTTCTGAAGCATGACGTAATGGGGGGGTGTTATCTCTTTTGTCGAAAATCAGCCGTTTTTGCTCGAACATTAAATGCCTCCAAATGGTATTTAATTAACTTCCCGAGCCCCTGGAAGCATGAAAATCACTTTAAACATGCTAATTTTAGCTCTAACACTGATGATCCACCTACAAATGTGAACTGACGTTCAAAAATAAAACATTTGAAAACGGACCATTTTCCACATTTCTGAAGCATGACGTAATGGGGGGGTGTTATCTCTTTTGTCGAAAATCAGCCGTTTTTGCTCGAACATTAAATGCCTCCAAATGGTATTTAATTAACTTCCCGAGCCCCTGGAAGCATGAAAATCACTTTAAACATGCTAATTTTAGCTCTAACACTGATGATCCACCTACACATGTGAACTGACGTTCAAAAATAAAACATTTGAAAACGGACCATTTTCCACATTTCTGAAGCATGACGTAATGGGGGGGTGTTATCTCTTTTGTCGAAAATCAGCCGTTTTTGCTCTAACATTAAATGCCTCCAAATGGTATTTAATTAACTTCCCGAGCCCCTGGAAGCATGAAAATCACTTTAAACATGCTAATTTTAGCTCTAACACTGATGATCCACCTACAAATGTGAACTGACGTTCAAAAATAAAACATTTGAAAACGGACCATTTTCCACATTTCTGAAGCATGACGTAATGGGGGGGTGTTATCTCTTTTGTCGAAAATCAGCCGTTTTTGCTCGAACATTAAATGCCTCCAAATGGTATTTAATTAACTTCCCGGGGTGAAGAAACCCTTTTTGAGAACTCAGAGTGAGTAAATTGGCCATTTTCATGCACTTTTAACCATTCCATAAATCTTGTGTTTTGGGCCCCTGGAAGCATGAAAATCACTTTAAACATGCTAATTTTAGCTCTAACACTGATGATCCACCTACAAATGTGAACTGACGTTCAAAAATAAAACATTTGAAAACGGACCATTTTCCACATTTCTGAAGCATGACGTAATGGGGGGGTGTTATCTCTTTTGTCGAAAATCAGCCGTTTTTGCTCTAACATTAAATGCCTCCAAATGGTATTTAATTAACTTCCCGGGGTGAAGAAACCCTTTTTGAGAACTCAGAGTGAGTAAATTGGCCATTTTCATGCACTTTTAACCATTCCATAAATCTTGTGTTTTGGGCCCCTGGAAGCATGAAAATCACTTTAAACATGCTAATTTTAGCTCTAACACTGATGATCCACCTACAAATGTGAACTGACGTTCAAAAATAAAACATTTGAAAACGGACCATTTTCCACATTTCTGAAGCATGACGTAATGGGGGGGTGTTATCTCTTTTGTCGAAAATCAGCCGTTTTTGCTCTAACATTAAATGCCTCCAAATGGTATTTAATTAACTTCCCGAGCCCCTGGAAGCATGAAAATCACTTTAAACATGCTAATTTTAGCCCTAACACTGATGATCCACCTACAAATGTGAACTGACGTTCAAAAATAAAACATTTGAAAACGGACCATTTTCCACATTTCTGAAGCATGACGTAATGGGGGGGTGTTATCTCTTTTGTCGAAAATCAGCTGTTTTTGCTCGAACATTAAATGCCTCCAAATGGTATTTAATTAACTTCCCGAGCCCCTGGAAGCATGAAAATCACTTTAAACATGCTAATTTTAGCTATAACACTGATGATCCACCTACAAATGTGAACTGACGTTCAAAAATAAAACATTTGAAAACGGACCATTTTCCACATTTCTGAAGCATGACGTAATGGGGGGGTGTTATCTCTTTTGTCGAAAATCAGCCGTTTTTGCTCGAACATTAAATGCCTCCAAATGGTATTTAATTAACTTCCCGGGGTGAAGAAACCCTTTTTGAGAACTCAGAGTGAGTAAATTGGCCATTTTCATGCACTTTTAACCATTCCATAAATCTTGTGTTTTGGGCCCCTGGAAGCATGAAAATCACTTTAAACATGCTAATTTTAGCTCTAACACTGATGATCCACCTACAAATGTGAACTGACGTTCAAAAATAAAACATTTGAAAACGGACCATTTTCCACATTTCTGAAGCATGACGTAATGGGGGGGTGTTATCTCTTTTGTCGAAAATCAGCCGTTTTTGCTCTAACATTAAATGCCTCCAAATGGTATTTAATTAACTTCCCGAGCCCCTGGAAGCATGAAAATCACTTTAAACATGCTAATTTTAGCTCTAACACTGATGATCCACCTACAAATGTGAACTGACGTTCAAAAATAAAACATTTGAAAACGGACCATTTTCCACATTTCTGAAGCATGACGTAATGGGGGGGTGTTATCTCTTTTGTCGAAAATCAGCCGTTTTTGCTCGAACATTAAATGCCTCCAAATGGTATTTAATTAACTTCCCGAGCCCCTCGAAGCATGAAAATCACTTTAAACATGCTAATTTTAGCTCTAACACTGATGATCCACCTACAAATGTGAACTGACGTTCAAAAATAAAACATTTGAAAACGGACCATTTTCCACATTTCTGAAGCATGACGTAATGGGGGGGTGTTATCTCTTTTGTCGAAAATCAGCCGTTTTTGCTCGAACATGAAATGCCTCCAAATGGTATTTAATTAACTTCCCGAGCCCCTGGAAGCATGAAAATCACTTTAAACATGCTAATTTTAGCTCTAACACTGATGATCCACCTACAAATGTGAACTGACGTTCAAAAATAAAACATTTGAAAACGGACCATTTTCCACATTTCTGAAGCATGACGTAATGGGGGGGTGTTATCTCTTTTGTCGAAAATCAGCCGTTTTTGCTCTAACATTAAATGCCTCCAAATGGTATTTAATTAACTTCCCGAGCCCCTGGAAGCATGAAAATCACTTTAAACATGCTAATTTTAGCTCTAACACTGATGATCCACCTACAAATGTGAACTGACGTTCAAAAATAAAACATTTGAAAACGGACCATTTTCCACATTTCTGAAGCATGACGTAATGGGGGGGTGTTATCTCTTTTGTCGAAAATCAGCCGTTTTTGCTCGAACATTAAATGCCTCCAAATGGTATTTAATTAACTTCCCGAGCCCCTGGAAGCATGAAAATCACTTTAAACATGCTAATTTTAGCTCTAACACTGATGATCCACCTACAAATGTGAACTGACGTTCAAAAATAAAACATTTGAAAACGGACCATTTTCCACATTTCTGAAGCACGACGTAATGGGGGGGTGTTATCTCTTTTGTCGAAAATCAGCCGTTTTTGCCCGAACATTAAATGCCTCCAAATGGTATTTAATTAACTTCCCGAGCCCCTGGAAGCATGAAAATCACTTTAAACATGCTAATTTTAGCTCTAACACTGATGATCCACCTACAAATGTGAACTGACGTTCAAAAATAAAACATTTGAAAACGGACCATTTTCCACATTTCTGAAGCATGACGTAATGGGGGGGTGTTATCTCTTTTGTCGAAAATCAGCCGTTTTTGCTCGAACATTAAATGCCTCCAAATGGTATTTAATTAACTTCCCGGGGTGAAGAAACCCTTTTTGAGAACTCAGAGTGAGTAAATTGGCCATTTTCATGCACTTTTAACCATTCCATAAATCTTGTGTTTTGGGCCCCTGGAAGCATGAAAATCACTTTAAACATGCTAATTTTAGCTCTAACACTGATGATCCACCTACAAATGTGAACTGACGTTCAAAAATAAAACATTTGAAAACGGACCATTTTCCACATTTCTGAAGCATGACGTAATGGGGGGGTGTTATCTCTTTTGTCGAAAATCAGCCGTTTTTGCTCGAACATTAAATGCCTCCAAATGGTATTTAATTAACTTCCCGAGCCCCTGGAAGCATGAAAATCACTTTAAACATGCTAATTTTAGCTCTAACACTGATGATCCACCTACAAATGTGAACTGACGTTCAAAAATAAAACATTTGAAAACGGACCATTTTTCACATTTCTGAAGCATGACGTAATGGGGGGGTGTTATCTCTTTTGTCGAAAATCAGCCGTTTTTGCTCGAACATTAAATGCCTCCAAATGGTATTTAATTAACTTCCCGGGGTGAAGAAACCCTTTTTGAGAACTCAGAGTGAGTAAATTGGCCATTTTCATGCACTTTTAACCATTCCATAAATCTTGTGTTTTGGGCCCCTGGAAGCATGAAAATCACTTTAAACATGCTAATTTTAGCTCTAACACTGATGATGCACCTACAAATGTGAACTGACGTTCAAAAATAAAACATTTGAAAACGGACCATTTTCCACATTTCTGAAGCATGACGTAATGGGGGGGTGTTATCTCTTTTGTCGAAAATCAGCCGTTTTTGCTCGAACATTAAATGCCTCCAAATGGTATTTAATTAACTTCCCGGGGTGAAGAAACCCTTTTTGAGAACGCAGAGTGAGTAAATTGGCCATTTTCATGCACTTTTAACCATTCCATAAATCTTGTGTTTTGGGCCCCTGGAAGCATGAAAATCACTTTAAACATGCTAATTTTAGCTCTAACACTGATGATCCACCTACAAATGTGAACTGACGTTCAAAAATAAAACATTTGAAAACGGACCATTTTCCACATTTCTGAAGCATGACGTAATGGGGGGGTGTTATCTCTTTTGTCGAAAATCAGCCGTTTTTGCTCGAACATTAAATGCCTCCAAATGGTATTTAATTAACTTCCCGAGCCCCTGGAAGCATGAAAATCACTTTAAACATGCTAATTTTAGCTCTAACACTGATGATCCACCTACAAATGTGAACTGACGTTCAAAAATAAAACATTTGAAAACGGACCATTTTCCACATTTCTGAAGCATGACGTAATGGGGGGGTGTTATCTCTTTTGTCGAAAATCAGCCGTTTTTGCTTGAACATTAAATGCCTCCAAATGGTATTTAATTAACTTCCCGGGGTGAAGAAACCCTTTTTGAGAACTCAGAGTGAGTAAATTGGCCATTTTAATGCACTTTTAACCATTCCATAAATCTTGTGTTTTGGGCCCCTGGAAGCATGAAAATCACTTTAAACATGCTAATTTTAGCTCTAACACTGATGATCCACCTACAAATGTGAACTGACGTTCAAAAATAAAACATTTGAAAACGGACCATTTTCCACATTTCTGAAGCATGACGTAATGGGGGGGTGTTATCTCTTTTGTCGAAAATCAGCCGTTTTTGCTCGAACATTAAATGCCTCCAAATGGTATTTAATTAACTTCCCGAGCCCCTGGAAGCATGAAAATCACTTTAAACATGCTAATTTTAGCTCTAACACTGATGATCCACCTACAAATGTGAACTGACGTTCAAAAATAAAACATTTGAAAACGGACCATTTTCCACATTTCTGAAGCATGACGTAATGGGGGGGTGTTATCTCTTTTGTCGAAAATCAGCAGTTTTTGCTCGAACATTAAATGCCTCCAAATGGTATTTAATTAACTTCCCGAGCCCCTGGAAGCATGAAAATCACTTTAAACATGCTAATTTTAGCTCTAACACTGATGATCCACCTACACATGTGAACTGACGTTCAAAAATAAAACATTTGAAAACGGACCATTTTCCACATTTCTGAAGCATGACGTAATGGGGGGGTGTTATCTCTTTTGTCGAAAATCAGCCGTTTTTGCTCTAACATTAAATGCCTCCAAATGGTATTTAATTAACTTCCCGAGCCCCTGGAAGCATGAAAATCACTTTAAACATGCTAATTTTAGCTCTAACACTGATGATCCACCTACAAATGTGAACTGACGTTCAAAAATAAAACATTTGAAAACGGACCATTTTCCACATTTCTGAAGCATGACGTAATGGGGGGGTGTTATCTCTTTTGTCGAAAATCAGCCGTTTTTGCTCGAACATTAAATGCCTCCAAATGGTATTTAATTAACTTCCCGGGGTGAAGAAACCCTTTTTGAGAACTCAGAGTGAGTAAATTGGCCATTTTCATGCACTTTTAACCATTCCATAAATCTTGTGTTTTGGGCCCCTGGAAGCATGAAAATCACTTTAAACATGCTAATTTTAGCTCTAACACTGATGATCCACCTACAAATGTGAACTGACGTTCAAAAATAAAACATTTGAAAACGGACCATTTTCCACATTTCTGAAGCATGACGTAATGGGGGGGTGTTATCTCTTTTGTCGAAAATCAGCCGTTTTTGCTCGAACATTAAATGCCTCCAAATGGTATTTAATTAACTTCCCGAGCCCCTGGAAGCATGAAAATCACTTTAAACATGCTAATTTTAGCTCTAACACTGATGATCCACGTACAAATGTGAACTGACGTTCAAAAATAAAACATTTGAAAACGGACCATTTTCCACATTTCTGAAGCATGACGTAATGGGGGGGTGTTATCTCTTTTGTCGAAAATCAGCCGTTTTTGCTCGAACATTAAATGCCTCCAAATGGTATTTAATTAACTTCCCGAGCCCCTGGAAGCATGAAAATCACTTTAAACATGCTAATTTTAGCTCTAACACTGATGATCCACCTACAAATGTGAACTGACGTTCAAAAATAAAACATTTGAAAACGGACCATTTTCCACATTTCTGAAGCATGACGTAATGGGGGGGTGTTATCTCTTTTGTCGAAAATCAGCCGTTTTTGCTCGAACATTAAATGCCTCCAAATGGTATTTAATTAACTTCCCGGGGTGAAGAAACCCTTTTTGAGAACTCAGAGTGAGTAAATTGGCCATTTTCATGCACTTTTAACCATTCCATAAATCTTGTGTTTTGGGCCCCTGGAAGCATGAAAATCACTTTAAACATGCTAATTTTAGCTCTAACACTGATGATGCACCTACAAATGTGAACTGACGTTCAAAAATAAAACATTTGAAAACGGACCATTTTCCACATTTCTGAAGCATGACGTAATGGGGGGGTGTTATCTCTTTTGTCGAAAATCAGCCGTTTTTGCTCGAACATTAAATGCCTCCAAATGGTATTTAATTAACTTCCCGGGGTGAAGAAACCCTTTTTGAGAACTCAGAGTGAGTAAATTGGCCATTTTCATGCACTTTTAACCATTCCATAAATCTTGTGTTTTGGGCCCCTGGAAGCATGAAAATCACTTTAAACATGCTAATTTTAGCTCTAACACTGATGATCCACCTACAAATGTGAACTGACGTTCAAAAATAAAACATTTGAAAACGGACCATTTTCCACATTTCTGAAGCATGACGTAATGGGGGGGTGTTATCTCTTTTGTCGAAAATCAGCCGTTTTTGCTCGAACATTAAATGCCTCCAAATGGTATTTAATTAACTTCCCGAGCCCCTGGAAGCATGAAAATCACTTTAAACATGCTAATTTTAGCTCTAACACTGATGATCCACCTACAAATGTGAACTGACGTTCAAAAATAAAACATTTGAAAACGGACCATTTTCCACATTTCTGAAGCATGACGTAATGGGGGGGTGTTATCTCTTTTGTCGAAAATCAGCCGTTTTTGCTCGAACATTAAATGCCTCCAAATGGTATTTAATTAACTTCCCGGGGTGAAGAAACCCTTTTTGAGAACTCAGAGTGAGTAAATTGGCCATTTTAATGCACTTTTAACCATTCCATAAATCTTGTGTTTTGGGCCCCTGGAAGCATGAAAATCACTTTAAACATGCTAATTTTAGCTCTAACACTGATGATCCACCTACAAATGTGAACTGACGTTCAAAAATAAAACATTTGAAAACGGACCATTTTCCACATTTCTGAAGCATGACGTAATGGGGGGGTGTTATCTCTTTTGTCGAAAATCAGCCGTTTTTGCTCGAACATTAAATGCCTCCAAATGGTATTTAATTAACTTCCCGAGCCCCTGGAAGCATGAAAATCACTTTAAACATGCTAATTTTAGCTCTAACACTGATGATCCACCTACAAATGTGAACTGACGTTCAAAAATAAAACATTTGAAAACGGACCATTTTCCACATTTCTGAAGCATGACGTAATGGGGGGGTGTTATCTCTTTTGTCGAAAATCAGCCGTTTTTGCTCGAACATTAAATGCCTCCAAATGGTATTTAATTAACTTCCCGAGCCCCTGGAAGCATGAAAATCACTTTAAACATGCTAATTTTAGCTCTAACACTGATGATCCACCTACAAATGTGAACTGACGTTCAAAAATAAAACATTTGAAAACGGACCATTTTCCACATTTCTGAAGCATGACGTAATGGGGGGGTGTTATCTCTTTTGTCGAAAATCAGCCGTTTTTGCTCGAACATTAAATGCCTCCAAATGGTATTTAATTAACTTCCCGAGCCCCTGGAAGCATGAAAATCACTTTAAACATGCTAATTTTAGCTCTAACACTGATGATCCACGTACAAATGTGAACTGACGTTCAAAAATAAAACATTTGAAAACGGACCATTTTCCACATTTCTGAAGCATGACGTAATGGGGGGGTGTTATCTCTTTTGTCGAAAATCAGCCGTTTTTGCTCGAACATTAAATGCCTCCAAATGGTATTTAATTAACTTCCCGAGCCCCTGGAAGCATGAAAATCACTTTAAACATGCTAATTTTAGCTCTAACACTGATGATCCACCTACAAATGTGAACTGACGTTCAAAAATAAAACATTTGAAAACGGACCATTTTCCACATTTCTGAAGCATGACGTAATGGGGGGGTGTTATCTCTTTTGTCGA
>NW_028250538.1:0-145155 GCF_964263255.1 Lissotriton vulgaris | reverse complement strand
TGTATTTTTTTAAAAACAAGTTTATTAGTTTAATACAAAAGAAACACAAAAAGTAAATATCCAAGTGTTACCACCAGGACAAGCATAATAACAAAGCAGTAGCCTCAGCTCCTCAGCACAGCCAGGCATCAACCGAACCCCAAAGTGTGCACATGTGGAATTGATTATAGCAAAACAGTAGCGGCTCCTGGAGGGAGTGCTGTGCGGCGGTTGGGCGGGGCGGGGGAACGGGCAGGGTTGGGGTAGTAAACTCCGGCATACGGCCCATCGGAATTAGGTAAAGAAATAAATAAATAAAACAAATTAAATTGCTCGCGCTGCAACGCAAAATTTTTTGCAGTGCGCACAATTTAATTTGTTTTATTTATTTATTTCTTTACCTAACTCCGTATATGGATACCTGACCTCTCCATTAGGGGTCTGCATTGCAAGTTTAGAGTTCCAGCCTGTGTGTCGGAAAGCCACATGTCAGCAGAGAAGGACCACCTGTGTGACTTCGGGAACAGTTTGAGGAATGGGGGGTATCATCTAGCATTCCCAGCACAGAACCAAAACCCAATGAAGCTAGAAGGACCTTGTATGTCGGGTCCGGCAAGCCCCCTATATCAGTCATTGATGACTAAGGTCTGGGATGCCAGATAGTACAAATAAAAGTTGGCCATGTCCAAACCTCCATCGTATGTAGCTTGTTGGCATTTGGTCAGTGCCAATCTCGGTCTGGACTTGTTCCACAGAAATGCCTTGGCTATAGTATTTATCTTACGGAACCAATGCCTGCAGGAAGTATTGGAAAAAGTACAGGAAATGTGGCAGAATCATCATTTTATACAGTACAGCCCTGCCCACCACATTAAGGGGGGGGCCTTCTTCTTCAGGTTGGTTTTCACCTTTCTGGAGTAAAGATAAGGTCCCATTCCAACTGGAGAAGAAGGGTGATATGAATTCCTAGCTATTGAAAGCTCAAGCATTGCATGGGGGTGGATGCCTGCCACTTGAAGCACTCGCGAGTGGGGGGGGGGGGGGAACCAGAAAAGATTTAGCATGGTTAACACGTACGCCAGAGGCCTATCCATAGAGCTGAAAAATGTGCATGCAGAGCAGGCATGCCAATGGCGGGTTGGACATAAATAATAGAATGTTGTCCATGTACAGAGCAATTCGGTCCTCATGGCCCATCTCCCACAACCAGCCTTGTATTTGCACATCAGAGCAGATAAACCTCTCCACCGGCTCGATAACAAGAGCGAAGAGAAGGGGAGAGAGGGGACAGCCCTGCTTCGTTTCCTGACAAATTGGGAATGGATCATAGACCAGAACTTTAATTTGCAACTGCGCGGATGGTTCAGAATATAGCAGATTGGCATACCTGCAGAAGTGAGGACCCAAGCCCACCCTGTGGAGGACTTGGGTCACGAAGGTCCAGTCCACAGTTTTAAATGCCTTTTTGAAGTCGTTAAGTAGAAGGGCATTGGAAGATGTCAGCAACTGTTGTAGTGCCAAAGCTACGTAGACTCTCCTCAGGCAGTACCTTGTTCCTCTGGATGGCATAAAGTCACACTGATCTGGGTGGATAAAAGTAGTCAGAGCACTTTTTAACTATGTAGCCAACATTTTGGCAAATAATTTGATTTCCATATTAACTAAAGAGATGGGCCGATAGGCAGTATATGTGTTGGGCACAGGGCCTGATTTAGGGATAACCACAATGGTGGCCGTATCGAGCTCTGCCGGGAAGCGGCCCGCCTCAGGTGCTTCCTCGTAAGGCGTATGTGTGTGCGAAGAGAGGATGCCCCTGTATGCGTCATAAAATTCTGTGGGGTAGCCATCTGGGCCAGGTGTCTTCCCTGTGGGCAGGTAAGAGATAGCCGTCATATCTTTGCACGTAATCAGCTGGTCAAGCTTTTGCCGTGGATCCCAAGAGTCCATAGGTAGGGGGATGATATCCAGAAGCGGGGAGGCCCTCTCAACTGCCGACCTCAGGACTTCAGCATAGAGCCATCAATGTAAGTCGGCAAAGGCATGCACTATGGCAGGTTTGGTACACATGGACGTCATTTAGGGGTTGCCAAGGGTCGCAGTTGCAACTCCTACCTAGAACCTTGTGACCCCTGGCACTGCTTTTGTGACGCCTGTCCTCAGATGCGGCAAAATCAGTGTCAGGAAATAGAGGGGCAACTCTCATTATGGATGTTCCTTGGGGCACCAGATTCATTTGTTTTCAGGCATTTATTTTGTTACACTGATAGTGAATAATATTATACTACAATATTCACTATTAGTTTAATAAAGAATGGAGTACAATTAGCTGAAATACGACTCTCTCAGCAGCTGAAGTAAGCAAAAATTACTTTTAAATGTATGCTGTGTGCATGCTTTTGGGTCTTAGTGTATTTATGTGAGAGTGTATGAATATGTGCATATGTAAGCATGTGTGCGTGAATGAAAGTAAAGGTCAAATGGAGTGGGATTTCACTTCAGCCATCCTTGGCATTTTGGTGAACTGACATTCATGGTCAAACCGAGCAGCGTAATCCTGGAATCTCAGACTTCAGGGATTACCCAGGATGCCAAGGGTCTGGTGGCCAGCCAGTACAGTAGTTTGCCATTTTTTTGTCGCTCTGTTTATAAACCCTTATCATGGAAGCCCGCCTAACTCAGCCCACCTCCTCTACACATATTCGCTGTATTTCCGCACCAGCAATGGCAAGCTGATGAGAGGCCTCACCCTTGGGTTGTCCGGATGGTACGCCTCAGGTTCAGTATCTAGGCCTCCACCAGGGTCACACGTTGGAGCTTTTCTTTTTCTTTCCTCACTATAAAACTTTTGGCAAATGCTCTGATGGTAGCCTTGCCTGCGGGCCACAGGGTGCCAGCTGACTCGACTATGCTCTTATTGACCCAAAAGTATACATTTCCAGGTGATATGTTGAAAACTCGGAAAGTGAAGTGTCAGAGGGAGCGTCTGCTCTTTGAAGCAAATGCCCTTACCCACCCAAAGGTGGCAAGCTTCATCATCAGACCTGCTCCTCGTTGGGCTGGCACTGCAATGCCGAATGGGTCCCTCAAGGGGCACTTTGCCAGAAATCTTTAAGCTATGCCAGACGATAGCTGAGAAAACTGGTGTGTCCCAATCTGCAGGTGTGATACCTGGAAATAGAGATCTGGATTAAAATTGACTATAGATCCTCCATGGTTTGTCCTTCCCCATATTCCCCACAGTTGTGCTTGCAGAGGAGATAGTCAGGTGCTACACCCAACCCACTCACCCCACTAAGCAGGGCAGCAGTAGCAGTTGGGGGTTACAGGGTCGATAGCAGGGGTCCAGCAGTCCAATGGGGAAAGAGTCGGCAGATGCAGGTGAGAACAGTCCCACACTCGACACCAGCTTGGTTTGGGCTGGTTACCAGCTGTCCCCCTGGCGCTCCTCAGAGCGACTGGGACAATCCCAGCCACCGCTCATGCCACCAACAGTCACCGGGCCCACATGTCACCAGGTCTTCTGCCAACCCCCCATCTCCAAGTCCTGACAGTCAGATACTAGGGTTGTATACATGATAAGGGGGGGGCGGCTTTGCAGTGCCCCAGGCGGGAAGGTCTCCATGGAACCACCGTAGCTGCAAGCCACCACGCCATCTGCCGCTCACCTCCGAGGCCCAATGGGCCGATGGACAGGATCGCTGCACATTATGGGGGATGTGCCTCAAGCCCTCCAAGTTAGGAAGCCCTTGCAGAGCCGCTTAATTTGAGCCAGGTAAGGCTGTCATAGTAGGCCTGTCCTCGGCGACCTACAGAGTCCCACCTCTGGCAGCCTCAGCTTCACAGCTGTAAGGCAGCCCAGCGCTGAGAGTCCGCAATAGGGAGAGTGACCACCCTCAGGCCAAGGTGGCAAGGAGGTGGCAGGATGCAGAGGCCGCCAGTCAGCCCCGGAACGCTGAGGGAGCCTCCATTTAGTGTGCAGCTGGCACTTCCTCCGTGGGTTAGGCTACTCTTGGTCTTGCACAGGGCTGACAACTCTTGCTCGCTACCCGCTGGAGGGACTCGGCTTCTGACAACGTCTTGAGACAGGGAAGCACCATAGAGCCATTGGAACAGGCAGCTTTAGGCCGCAGATGACAGAGGTGGTCTGGAGCACTCTCAGAGTGCGACCGCCAGCTTGATGCCCTAAAGCCTACTCATATCAATGTGTATTTTATACATAGAATTACTACTAGATTTCCTTTGAGCAACAATGCTTGGTATTGTTTTAAAATGGTGATTTTAACAAAGCAATTGAATGGCCATAAATATACGGTTTATCTTTCCAGTTGAATCATGTCAATATGTAGGTATATATCTATATCTATATCTATACACACAAATATACACATTTTTCAAAAAGGAGCTACTTTTTTACTAGTTTGTGCATGAAAAGGTTCAGTGTGATCCATCAAAGTGGGGGCCGAAAAAAATGGAGGGTTACAGAACACAAAATCCCCATGTATTTTCCATAGACGTCTTTAGGAAGGGCTACAGCAAAACCTGCTGAAAGGAATGACACCAAATTTGGGAGGAAACCAGATCTTGCTTCGCAGATTGTACTTTTTGTAATTTGGTGCAAATCTGTTAAGTAATTTTTGAGAAATGAGCATTAAAAAACATTTGTATATCTGGACTGGTGAGCCCGCGAGATGTTCGAGAGACTCTTGGGAAGCGGCAAGTTAAATACAGAGCATTCAGATTGGCCCAGGGAGCTTTATTTGCCTTGGACCGTGGGCTTGGGCTGCCAACAACATCAGAAAAATATTGCTGGAAGCTATTACAGGACCCGGTAATTTAGACTCCTGTCCTGGAGTTTAAGAACATCCTGCATTTCATAAAGGGAGGTGGGCACACAGCCTCACTCCCCGAGCCATTATCCACCTCCGAGGCCTTATTTCATAAGGGTAGGGGGGCACAATGTCCCCCTTCTCCGAGGCATTTTAGGACCCTGAGATGCCCACCTCCAGTGCCAAAATGTGTACAAAAGGGGCTGGGGCAGAGGGTCCCCCTCCCCAACCCTTAAAAGGCACTGAGGAGCACACCCCAGGGCCAAAATGTGCCAAAAAGGGGAAGAAGAAGTGCACCCCCACTCCACAAGCCTTCAAAGGCTTAGAGGAGCACACCGCCTGGGCCAATCTATTTAATTAAATTGATGGGGAGTGGAGGGGAGGGCAGAGCCCCCCTCCTGAGCCTTTAAATGGAAATGAAGGTCCCATCCTCTGGGGTTGCTACCTTTAACAAAAAGGCAGGGATGTCATGCAGCTTCTCTCAGTTGAGCCATTATTGGTCCCAGGAGCCCCAATGCCCATTGTAGCTCACTTACTGTGTCCTGGGGAGTACAACCATGGTACACAATAGTTTCCTAGGCAGGGAAACTTGTACTTGCTCCTGGTTGGCGGGAGCATTTTTAAAACTTCCACCAAACAGGAACAAACACTAAGTCTACTCCCAGCAGGCAGGAGCTTTAAAAATGCTCCCGCCGGCTGGGAGCAGACTTGTGATCTCTTTACCTGCTCGCACTGATGCGCGTAGGGAAACAGATCAACAGACTGCTCCCAACCGGAGGGAGCAGCATAAATAACTGCTCCCTCCGGGCAGGAGGAATGCCAGCTCCTGCAGCAGGCGGGGAGATGGTTGAGGCCGTGGGGGGTTCTGTGGCTCCCTCCTCGGCCTCCAACACTGTGTTAGGTGCCCTCGGAGGGCAACCACCTATATTAAACGTAGGCCCTTGGGCCACAATAGGCTCGGGAAGGCGGGATGCGCTGCCACCTCCCTTAAAAAAAACAGCACTGGGGAAAACAGCCCTGGGGAGTGGGGTCACCAGGGCCAAAGAAGGCCCAAAAAGCACAAACAGCGGACCATGATCTAGCTTCCTTCCAGATATGGTGTAATTCCGTCAGCAGTTTTTGCTGCAGCCCTGTCTACAGAAGTCTATGGAGTCTAAGGATCACTCTGAAATTTTACAGGAAGGAAAGTCAATTTGCTTTTTTGGGGGGAAAGTTTCGTGAAGATTCATCAAAGGGCACCAAAGTTATTAGGAAACCAAAAGAAACACCTTGCCTATGGAAAAGCAATCCTAACTGTAACTCAGTGGCGACCGATTTCAGCAACAACTACATATAGTTAGATAGATAGATAGATAGATAGATAGATAGATAGATAGATAGATAGATAGATAGATAGATAGATAGATAGATAGATAGATAGATAGATAGATAGATAGATAGATAGATAGATAGATAGATAGATATTGTCTGTGCATGTTTTTACTCATGGACTAATCTGATCACATTAATGGATTTATTTTTACAATTTTTTGAAAAATCATTTGTGGGAATGCAATCTGTGATTTATATGTTGTAGACGTAGGAAAAAAAATACCAGCAAAGCATAACTACTTAATATAATGGGATATGTTTTTAAATAACTACTCTAGTTTTGCAGCTTTTTTAATTAGTTCTAGGAGTAAAGTCCAAAAATATGCTTCTGTCCTCCACCCATTTCTTGCATAGTTTCAGCTTTAAATCAAGGTGAAAATAGTCAAGTCATGCACAAGATACAAAAGCATTCACCTAATAATCGGCAGGGAAAAGCACTCACAAAATATGGGAGGGTATTTGGGTTCATTTTGTTTCTGTTGGTGAACCTTGCTCACATTTTCCTTTGTTCAATTCTATGTTCAGTATCAACTTGCTCAGCAGTATGTTTTTACGGGTGTTTTGGAAGCCAAATCAGGAAAACTGCAAAATATTATCTTTGAGAAATGTCATCCAAACAGTTTTCTTAAGTGTCAAAAAAAACTGCACATCTCGTTATATTTGCAAGGTATTATTCTAGCAAACCCTAGGCTTTGGGCCAAATCACTTTTGTGGCAGAATCTGCCAAAATAACGTTGAATTCTATTGCAAAAACGAAGGCTTTTTTCTTGTTTTTTCACTTACAATACTTACTTTTCGGAGGACTTTTCTTCTTTTTTTTATAAAACCATTGACATTGAGGGGCCGATCTCGGTCGGAAGGGCACCGAATCGGGTTCGGCAGTAGCGGATCCGATTCGGAGGCTGAATTTCCGTCCGAGTCATACACAGGTCTGGACGTCAAAGTATGATGCAAACTAGCGCGAAATCTCCGTCCAAATTGTTTCCAGGTCCAAACCGCTCCATACAACTCGGTCACAAGCAAACCGTGGCGTGCAATGGAGACAATTGGACTTCGGGGGTCCACATCGGACCCCCTGTTACACGCAGCCTTATGACTAAGACACATGGGGAGACATTTCTGCAATGCAAGACTGAACACACCTTTGGTCAATATGTGACTTAAAATGCAACTCTAAATTGATTAGCTTGCCCAAAAAATAGGTCCTATACAACAAAATATGATTTTGTACCCTCGGATATAGACCTATTTTGGATCAAATTGGGAAAACTCTTTCAATATCATTTGTAGTCTAAGTAACGACTATGGGGCTAAGACTTCTTCTGTACTATCTCCCATTTATTTCTTCACAGCTTCTCCTCCGATAATATCAGAAAGTGTACTATTACAAATTATAGAGTGCATATAGGTCATGAGTGGTTACTGCAATTTATATCTCAGTCATTTACGTATGTATGTATTTGGTTTATTATTCAAGTATTTTTTTAAATGTGACATGACCAAAAGAAATTGAAGCATTTATATATAGGACCAGGTATACAATAAGTAATAGAGATATTTGCACAGTCATATCTGGAAATCCATCTACGTCTAGAGACCTGCAACTCACAAAATAGGTCTCTTACACGCATTATTGGTTGAGTTATATTTCGTTAAATTTGAATAGTTTTCAGTCATTTTTTATCCTGCCGTATATGGCAGAAAAGACAGAAGCAATATAGAGCAAGGTTATAAAACAAATAACTCCATCAACCTCAACATAATTTATAAGATGAATGATCCAATAACCATAAAGCATAATAGCTAATACTAAACAAAATAAAACTAAAGCACATAAGTCCTTTAAAACAATTTTCATATCCGCTTATAAAGTGCATAATGCATCTATAAAATATGAACTAATCAAGTACAATAAATATCTAAAATAAAATAAATACATTTTAAAACAGGCAGTACTTGGCGTCCATAGTTTTCCTAGCTAAAACAGCTGCTTTAAGGAAAGAACACACCCTGACACAGGTAATTGGAGTATCTAATGATTGCAATGTGTGCAAGGCCCATTTTACAAGTTAATGTAATGTTATTTACTCTAATTTATATGGTATTTTTTAAAATAAATAAATAAATAATATGGTGTGGCGTGAATTGAGTTGGGCAAAATTGTACTTCAAAATCAGAATTATATTTAGTTAGTTTCAATTAACTTACTTTATTACTAAATTATTATTTACTTACATGCCAAGGTTCCGATTCAGATGTGGATTGAAAAATGGAGCAGGAGGGTCTCCCATCTATTTTAAATACCTACAGCAAAACATTTTAACTATTTTCAATTATACCTGATATGAGCAGTAGTAGCTGTTTTAGTAGTCGCTGCTTTGTCTACACTGAAAAGCACTTTTAATGATGAGTAAATCACGTCAAGCAACCCATTCACATAGTGATTTGTTTAAGGCATCCGTACATTAATCAGGTATTGCACAATGAACTTATCCCAGTAACTCATGTAGACCCATCTCAGGCACAGAAACTCCTTATTTTGTAGCCATTCTTTTAATTTTGGTGGCAGATTAATTCCTTATAAAAACTAGAAAGCTAAGAAAAAAAGTGACTGGATTAATGATTCATAAGCAACCTTTTAGGGCTCATCAAACCAAGAAAACAACAAGTAGATTGGTACTTACCCGTGAAAAATGATGTTGCCTCGTCTCCGCCAGAATGTTTTAATTCTGTAATTTCTGTAATATCACCACCAAATCGAAGCCACAGTCCAACAGCAATGACTGCTGACCCAGCCAGCTGTAGACACAAGTAAATTCTGGTTAATGTGTGGTACAACAAACAACTGTAACAATTTCACAATAAAGAGTGGAGGATAGACCTTTAATTTAGGAAGAAATGTAGTTAAATGTGGTAAAGACAACAGGCATCAAAAAGTATGCTAAGGTTGTGTACCATGAACACATATATGAAAAAGAGATGATTAATAATTGCCACCACAGTAACTACGCTGGAAATGTAGACTGGATCTAAGATGCTTGCTAAGTAGAATGGTGTTGTAAATGACCATCTTTTGTGTTGTATTACCCCAAGATTTTTGCCTTCTTTTGCTGAACCCTTCTTTGCTGCCATAGTACTCCTGCTAACTAGTGGTAAAGTGTCCGTGCTCTCCTGTCTAAACAGGTTAGAACTTAAATAGTATGTGTTACAGCATGTACCCAGGGCTTCTACATGAAATGCTACTACATCCTGACTGCTGCTACAGCACTCATTGTACCACCTACCACTATTGTAGCACTGTAAAACCAGTCTACAGGCCTGCTATTGAAGCCTAGGTGTGCAGTTTGAAACTTCCATTTCGAACTTCAAAAACAAATCTTTTGCCAGGCCTATTTATTTATTTTAAGGTTTTATATCGCGCGAACACATTAGAGGGCTTTGCATGTGTATATAGAATACAAGTATAAGCATATAAAAACCCTACAGTTATAGGTGATTTAGATAAAAGGTGCCCAACAGTACAAAACTAGTAAATACAATACGGTGCTCAATAATACAGAGAAATAATTAGAATACAGTGAAAAGTAAGTAATTCATGTGAATTTGGCCACGAGAATCGCTTTCACTTCTTTTTTGAAGGAGGCCTTGTGCCTCATACATGCGATTTTCAGATGAATTCTAGCTTCAAACGGGAGCCAGTTGAGGGCTCTAAGGTCTGGGGAGATGTAAGAGGTTCTTTTTGAACCTGTGATGAGTCCCGCAACTGAGTTGATAGCGGGGCTGTCGTCGACCTGGGGAGGCCGCCTAGGGTTAAGGACCCATATTCCACTCTAGGGATTACTAGGGCTTGAACTGCATGTTTGAAGTTGTTTGCTGGCAGGAAGGGTTTCAATTTTTTCAGGGTGTGCATGTGGAAATTTGCTCCTTTTGTGGTGGCATTGATATGGTTCTGCATCTTTAAGTAACTGTCCAGAGTCACACCTAGATATTTCGCTGATTCAACAATGAAAGGTTACCCTTTGAGCGCTGTTAGGTGCTTCATCCATTCTAATGGTGGATGATTTGATGGGTGTGGCGATTAGGAGGAACTCCATTTCAAGAGAGTTTAGTTTCAAATGGTTTTCGGCCAGCCATGTTTGAGTTTTTAGCGTGATATTGAGAGATTTGATGTCTTCAAGTGAATGGATCTTGATGTAGAGTTGGGTGTCGTCTGCACACATATGGAAATGAATCTTAGAGAGACTGAGTAGTTTTGTGAGTGGTTCCATGAAAAGGTTGAAAAGTGTGGGTGAAAGGGAAGAGCCTCGTGGTACTTCTAACATGACTGGCACAGAGTTGGATAAGGATTGGTTGACCTTAAGTCTTTGAGATCTATTTTGGAGAAAGAAAGTGAACCAGGTAAGTACAGATCCAGATATTCCCATTCTGTGTTTCAGCAGTTCTAACAAGTTGTTGTGTTTGACAGTGTCAAATGCAGATGACAAGTCGAGTAAGATTAGTGAACAGGCTTCATTTTGGTCAAGGATTTTTAGAGCGTCATCAATTATGTGTATCATGGATGATTCAGTACTGTGACATGCTCGGAAACCTGATTGGAATTGGTTAAGCAGGTTGAATTGCTCAATGTGGTTGCTAAGCTGGGTGTGAACACATTTTCCCAAGAGTTTTGCTATAGTGGGGATGTGAGATATCTGGTGATAGTTATTCAAGTCTGATGGGTCAGCTGTTGATTTCTTAAGGATAGGTGAACCCTATCTTGTTTTCAGCCTTCTGAGATGGCTTCTTGGAAGAGGGAGGTATTTATGATCTTGGCCCAAAGAGGTAATAACAGTGGAATTAAGTCTTTTAAGTAGTTAGAGGGAAGCGGGTCTGTGAAGTGGTTAGAGGGATTGAGAGCGGTTAGCGTCTTTAATATAGTGTTTTCACTGTAGGTGTTGGGGGACCAGGTTGCGTTATTATTAAGATTCTAAGGTTGAATTTTGTGGAACATTTGACTGGGATACCTATAAGGGGCAATGTGGAGTTCTTTTGCGTGTCCGTGATGAATCGGAGGTCATTAAGTAAGTCGGTTTTTATGGATTCTGATTTTGTAGTGAAAAAAGAGGCAAATTCCTCACAGTTGGGGAGAGTGTCAGGGATGGTCTTGGGGTGGATGGGTGAACTCTTGGTTTGGGATTTGATTAGATAGAATAGTTTTTTTGGACAGTTTTTGGCTTGGTCTAGTGGAATCCTGAAGAAGTCAGTTTTTGATCTTCTGATCTTTCTGAAGTAGGAGTTTCTGGTGGTTCATAGTAGCTTGAGGTGGTCAGCTGAAGGTCCGAATCTCGAACGTCGTTCGATTACTCTAAGTGAGCATCTGTCTTCATTTAGCCTGCCATCATACCAGGGTTTTGAGTCTTTTGTAGTGGTTCTTTTCCAATGTAGAGGGGCTATTTTGTCTAATAAGCTGTTCATGGAGTGGAAGTAATGGTTGGTCAGATCTTGTACATCGACTTTGTTTTCCGGCGCTTAGGATGTTTGGATTGGAGAATAGAAGTATGTCGGAGCCGACGTTTTTCAGATTTCTCTTCTAGGTGTTTGTTCTCAAGGGTTCTGTCGAAGGACGTTTAACTGATACAAAGATTTGGAATGTGATGATGTGATGGTCAGACCAATCAAAGGGGAGGAACGAGTCGAGCTGAGTGGAGTCAACTTTGGAGATTACTAGGTCGAGGGTTGCTCCTTTGTCGTGAGTGGGGCTGTTACAAATTTGGTTAAGATTAAGGTCTGAGAGGAAAGCTTTGAGGCTGTTGACCCCTGGGTCATTCAGGTCGTCCCAATGGAGATTGAAGTCACCCTAGAAGACTTGCATATAACTTTTTCCTTGATGAGCGGAAAGATGTTAACTAGTAGGTTTAGACTGTGGTCTGATGATTGCATGAGGATGATCCCATTGTGATAGATAGTGATTGTGGCTGCTGCTTTATAGAATGGGGATGGGAGGATAGTTCGTGTGAATCCGTGCGCTGTTTTCCTCATGTTGGCGACCTTAAAAAGAGCGAGAATGGCTTTTCTCCATTGAGCTCTTCTTTTAGTGTAGAAGATGATGTCATTAGTAATGTGCCCTTTGTTCATGGAGTAGTAGGGATCTGAGATTGGGGTTTCAGGTTGAGATTTTCGAATGTTGTATTTAAAACCTTTAGCTGCTTTTTATGTAAGGTTGGGGGGTAGATAATGGAGTAGGTGTGGCTGCTTATGCGCTCCATAGTGATGACTAAAGATAGTGGGAGCTTGCAAGAGGGGAACGACCAAGGTGGTTTGTCTGTGGTGGAATGCACTTTGGGGGTAAGGTGGCGCTTGGTTTGATGTGAGGCACTCTTATCTATCTATTGTTGGGTTGGGAGATGAGGCTGTTGACTATGTTCTTTGCAAGTTCAATCATTACTGATAACTCAGTCCAAGATGGCCGCCATGTTTTACTGTTTAGCTCTGGACTTGCATTGTGGTCCTCTTTCTATTTCCATTTAGGGTCCTCTTGGGGAGAGTCCTTTTTATTTGTTTAACTAAATAGTGGAGATTTGTCCTTTTTATATTTCCCCTTAATTCATTTTATGGCAAAGTCCTATATTTCTTTCAATTCAGGCCATGGTTATAGTCCCTTATCCCTGTTTATAGCCACTGCAGCCATTATGCCTGTTTTGTAGAAGCAGCTGAAGTACTACACCCTGTTATAGTATGTGATTTTCTCAAATGGGTTTCCTGGCTTTTGCCCACCAGACTATGGTAAAATCAGTGTGCCCCTAGAGTCAGGGGTAACTTTATGAGCCCTGGTGATGAGGGTCCAGCCTGGGTTCCTTGATCAAATTCAGCCAATATACGATCATCGTGGTGTGTGCCTATCCAGAAATCCGATATATATTCATAGCGGGCGCTGTGACTAACCTTCATAATGGGTTCCGCTGTGTCCTCGAGAGACATTCTCTATCTTCACCCTGGTATGTACTCAGCTTTGCTCGTTTACCTAGAGGGGTGGGGGAGGCGCACAATTGCCCTTGGAAATCATCAGACGTGCCGGTCTCGAACAAGTCGATGTAGTAGGCGGTTCTGAGCTTCCCGGCCTCTCTTAGGAGACAAGGCCTAAACCTTAATTTTTTATTATTTATGTATCTTACCCCTAATGTGGGCCCTAAATGCTCAAAGGCAAGGTGTATGGTATTTAAAAAGTAGAACATGTATAGCCATGTCCTGGCAGGTGAACAGAGAGTGGAGAAGTGTGGCTCAATGGTTAGAGCGGCAGACCCTGATGCAGAGATCTAGCCCGGTACCAGGGTTCAATTCCCCGCCTCGGCTCAAAAATTCCACGGACCTGATAATTCTCTCCTCGGTGCCTATTCCAATCATGGAGTCCCACTCTGCAACTCTGGGCAATAGCTTGCTTATTCTCCACAACGGCCCCCACAACGCTAAGGATACCTTGCCTCCACCTTGGGGGTGCCCAGGAGTGGATGTCTCACAGGAAAGCCAGGATGGGTTACACAGCGGTATTCGTACGAGCGCCTTGAGACCCTTGCGGGTAAGTAGTGCGCTATACAAGTATCAATTTTACATTAGAGAATATCAAGTTTTTTTTCCGATGTATCATAATATCGAGTTGTAAATATCGAGGTTGAAGAATATCACTTGCAAGAATATCGTGGACCACAATATCGACAGTAAGGTATGAAATATCGTTTTTTTAAATATCGAACAGAGTAATATCGTTTGCAAAAATATTGTTGTTGATATTGATGTTTAAAATAATGTTATGTATTTTAGTATGTATTTTAAATATATGTGTTCTATATTTTTGTTTAAGTACTGTATGTATTTTTTTAATATATGTATTACATTTTTCGAAGTTATACTTTTTTTTAAAGTACATTTTGCGTTTTAGTTCTGTAGCGGGTTGTAGGTTTATAGGGGAATAGGGGGGAAAGTAATCTAATTATAATACATTTAATAATATTGTCTAGAAGTTATTAATTATTTTCAATTAAATGTTGCGTTTTTATTCTGTAGCGGGTAGTGGGTTTCTAGAGGAATAGGGTGGGAAGTAATTTAATGATAATAATTCATTATTATTATTTATTAATTAATATTTATGTATTTTATATTGTTAATTGTGGTAATACATTTGTTATCAATTAGTTATTAATTGGTTGTTTATTATGAATTATTTGGTTAATAAATTAATTATGCTATTTTTTTAGGAGCAGGTTGTGGGTTTATAAGGTAATAGGGTGGGAAGTAATTTAATTATAATTAATTAATTACTCATTGTTAATAATTAATTATTTATGTTTTCATATTGTTAATTTTGGTAGAAAATATATTAATAAGTAGTTATTAATTGCTTGTTAATCATTAATAATTAATTGGTAAATATGTTAATTGTGTTATTATTTTAGGAATGGGTTGTGGGTGGAAAGGGGAGTAGGGTGGAAAGTAATTTAATAATAATTTATTTATTTATATTTTTAATGATTTAATATTTATGTTTTTTAAATTTTCTATTGAAAATTGTGGTAAATAATACATTGTTAATTATTTATTAATTGGTTTTTAATTATTATTAATTGTTTACTAATTATGTTATCTGGTAATTTTTTATAGTGTGTTGTGTGTTGATAGGGGAGTAGGCTGGGAAGTAATTTAATTTCAATAATTTTTTTATTATAAAATGTATTTTAAGTTGTTTTATATTGTTAATTGTATGAATTAAATTATTATTTATTGATTTTAAATTGCTTGTAAATTTTAATTAATTAATTAATTACATAATTAATAATTAAATATGTTAATAGTGTTATGTTTTAGAACATTGGTTGTGTCGTCTATAGGAGAATATGGTGGGAGGCAAAACAAATGTAATTTATTAAATGTTTATTTATTAGTTTTAATTATTTTGGAGTGGGAATAGTAATTTTTACCCCACCGCTATCCAACACTTTCCCTTTTGTTGCACTCGCTGGAGTGGGAATAGTAAATTATTCTCTCCACTATCCAACACTTTCCCTACTGTTGCACTTGTGGAGTGGGAATAGTAATTGTTACCCCTTCCGCTATCCAACACTTTCCCTATGGTTGCACTCACTGGAGTGTGATTAGTAACTGCTTCCCCTTCGCTGTCCAACTCTTTCTCTAGTGTTGCACTCCCTGGTGTAGCAATAGTAAATTATTCCCCTCCACTATACAACACTTTTCCTACCGGTGCACTTGCTGGAGTGGGAATAGTAATTGTTACCCCACCGCTATCCAACACTTTCCTTTTTGTTGCACTCGCTGGAATGGGAATAGTAATTGATTCTCTCCACTATCCAACACTTTCCCTACTGTTGCACTCGCTGGAGTGGGAATAGTAATTGTTACACCTCCGCTATCCAACACTTTCTCTACTGTTGCACTCGCTGGGGTGGGAATAGTAAATGATTCCCCTCCGCTATCCAACACTTTCCCTACTTTTGTACTTTTTTTGGAGTGGGAATAGTAAATTATTCCCCTCCGCTATCCAACACTTCACCTACTGTTGCACTTGCTAAAGTGGGAATAGTAATTGTTACCCACCCGCTATCCAAAACGTTCCCTACTGTAGTATTTGCTGGAGTGGGAATAGTAAATTATTCCCCTCTGCTATTGAACACTTTCCCTAATGTTGTACTTGCTGGAGTGCGAATAGTAAATTATTCCCCTCCCCTATCCAAAACGTTCCCGACTGTTGCCCTCGCTGGAGGGGATTAGTAATTTTTAGCTCTCTGCTTTCCAATATTTTCCCTACTATTGCTGTTAATGTAGTGTAAAGTGTAATTGTAAAAGAATAAAAATATTTTAATATTTTAATTTATTTTATATATATATATATATATATATATATATATATATATTGTAAAGGGCGTCTGACGAAGGCACACTACGCCGAAATGCATTATGCCCAGCAAAGCTTTATTAAAGATTCTTCCAAAGCCCCTCGGTGTCCTCTGACCTCTTTTCATTGGGAGGGGTCGCGCTTGTTTATATATATATATATATATATATATATATATATATATATATACACACACATGTATATATATATATATATAAATCCAGACAAAGCCCTCGTGAAATGCAAACAAGAAACTAGAGACAAATTAGTGAAAACTAAATACAGAGAGCCAGAAAAGAATAAATCCCAAGACAAATTTAGATTTATCCTCAAGTTTAATCAACAAGAGGGTGCAGTTACAAAAAAAATAAAGAAAAACTGGCACCTAATTAAAGAAGATCCCATCATTGGTAAAACAGTTCCAAAACAGCCGGCTATTACATACCGCCGTGGCAAATCTATGCGGGACAGTTTGGTGAAAAATGATCCTTGTGGGCCTCCAACCAAAATCACATGGTTATCCCAGCGGACTGGCTTCTTTAAATGCAAAACATACAAGGCATGCCAGCATGGGGTGTCAATGACTAAATATAGAACTCCAAATCGGACCATGTAATTTACGTATTGAAATGCCCCTGCAAACTAAAATATGTCGGAAGCACTGTTTTACAAGGCCACAAAAGAGTGTTACAACACATTAGAGCAATCAAAAACAACGACCCTTCCTATCCAGTGGCACGCCACTTCAATGAAAAACATGAAGGTAGTCCGAAGGAGCTACAATATTATTTATTGGATTCAGTCCCAATGTCGAAGAGGGGTGGGGACCATATGAAAGTCCTTCATAGACTAGAGAGGATGTATATCTCAAACCTAGATACCATGCACCCTGGGGGTTTAAACACCACAGAGGAACTTTACACGAGCCTTGATATATACATTTTATCATTACTGGGAATGTAATCTGATGGCATGGTACTGAGGGAATTTTAGCTTGTGCAGATGTCTTAACTTTTAGATATTTATTTTGCTATATTTATATATTTATTTATGGGGTTTTAAATATGTATTTATTTACGCATTTAGTTGCACATGTTATTATACCCTCTAGTTATATATCTCCCATACACTGAATGCACCCATTACCTAAGTACTTTATTGTTTATTGAAACAACTTTGAAAACTCTTGATGATGTTTACAAGATTATATATATTTGTCTTTTTTCTCTAGATCTCCAAACCATCATTTGAACTCATTTAACAACATAGCAGCTGCCTACTGCCTTACTTTTAAATTATTTAATATTTGTTTTTATCATTTGCACTTTTGTTTGATTACACGTGGCTATTTTAAACACCCTGCTCACTTATTTGCAATATATAGGATTTCATTAAAGGCATATTAACTGTTATTTTAATCGGTACGCGCACGGTACGAATACCGTGCGCGCTTATAGATGTATATATTTTTTTCCTTTCGATTTTCTCAGGAACTACTGGAGAGATTCACACCATTTAAGCAAAAGCGTGATTTGCGAATCAGACTCTACCATTTTGCCAAATTTCTTTTAATTCTGTTCAGCCGTTCGGGCTGTAGCCGTGTCTTATCGCCCTATGGAAAATAACATGGGAAAAACACGTTTTGAGACCCCCCTTTTTTCTCTGCCCCCACTTGACGAATCCCCCAAAAACTTTCAGGGAAGAAGAAGAGCGAAGCGGGACATCTTCTTTGAGAAATTCATGAAGATTCTCCAACCGGCGCCAAAGTTATTCCCAATAGAATGTTGCGGATTTCCTTTGGAAACTAGGTCCTAACTATAACTACCTACTGGCAACCGCCAGTTGGTAATATATATATGTTCTTTTCATGATCTTTTGATCAGCATTGCTTTTTGTGGTCCATGTTGGCACTATGCCATTATTCGGTTTGAAAAACTTTTCAGACCTCCACTTACATTCTAACTGGTGGTTATACTTATAGTACATACTTTGTTTTGTGTCCATGTGCGGAATAATCTTATTTCTTTTTCTTAGTATTGTACTTATTTGTCTGTGATCTCGGAACCTCATTATTCGCTAATTTTGGTCCCTTAGTTTTCATTTTGTTATTATTTTAACTATTTTCATGAGTCTTTTCGTTATGTCCATTGTCCAGAGAAGGCGTGTACTATTGGTTGTTTTCAATTGTCCTTTGTTTATGTTAACTATTTATACGCTATGTGTGTTCCTGGGGTGTTGTGTGAACAAGCTCTCGTGTAGAGTGAAACGCGTCACCTTTATTCTAATAAACGTCTTCCCTGTCATCCATTGTCGGATTCCTGATTTCTGCGAGGCTATGGTTGTTTGCTGGGCGTGAGGCTTCTGAGGTCCTGACCTTTCGGTTCCGCCTCACCTGAACGGGACCTGGACTGCTTTTTTCTATATATATGTATATATATATCCATCAAAACAGGATTCCCCATTTGAAGGATGCCACTCGAAGAAAAATCACTTCTCGTATTTTATTGGCGGCCTGCAAGCAAAGAAAACATCAGCCACTGTCATCAAAGTTATTACGCTGGACGCGTTTTCGGAACTCCTCGTCCCTTCTTCTGCAGCGTTTAAGTGGCAGGAACTGTAAGCACTGGTTAGTGTGCACACCTTCATTAAATACCTGCCCAGGGTCGTGGCAAAATGCAAGGCATCCTGGCTCTTGCAGTGCGCCGTTAATTTCTTTCCCTTGTGGGTGAGATCAACAGTTCCAAATACCACGCCACTGGGCAGGTATTTAGTGAAGGTGTGCACGCTAACCAGTGCTTACAGTTCCTGCCACTTAAACGCTGCAGAAGAGGGACGAGGAATTCCCGAAACGCGTCCAGCGTAATAACTTTGATGACAGTGGCTGATGTTTTCTTTGCTTGCAAGCTGCCAATAAAATACGAGAAGTGATTTTTCTTTGAGTGGCATCCTTCGAATGGGGAATCCTGCTTTGATGGATATATAACAGCCGACCTCGGTCGAGAAGTGAGGCCCACCGCACAGCGGGTCCTACCAGATGCGGAGGTGTTTGGATCTGAGGATCGAAGATCGTGCTGGCGCTTTTGCAGGAAGCGCCCACTCACTATGTTTGACAGCCATCAAACTGGGCATAGAATCACAGTTGTTCTTTCATCTACCCACATGGGAAGAACATTGGCATATTTGGAACTGTTGAGCACACCCACAAGGGAAAGAAATTAACTGTGCACTACAAGAGCCAGGATGCCTTGCATTTTGCCATGCCCCTGGGGAGGTATTTAATGAAGGTGTGCACGCTAACCAGTGCTTACAGTTCGTGCCACTTAAACGCTGCAGAAGAAAGGACGAGGAGTTCCCGACACGCATCCAGCGTAATAACTTTGATGACAGCCGCTGATGTTTTCTTTGCTTGAAGGCTGCCAATAAAATACGAGAAGTGATTTTTCTTCGAGTGGCATCCTTCGAATGGGGAATCCTGTTCTGATGAACAAGAGTACGTGGTACTCGAAACGCATCGTCTGGAAGGTCTTTAAATAAATTTAACATCTTGCCTGAAGTCGTGGGTTCTGTTTCCTTCTTTCGCCACGCTGTTGGCGTGGAGGTTTGAGGATTTGCTATGCATATATATATATATATTCACTGAAAAAACCAAAGGTTTCACTCCAGTTATAGTTAGGAATTAGCAGTTAAAAAACCTATGAAATTCACTGAAAAAAACATAGGTTTTACACCAGTTATAGTTAGGAATTAGCATTTAAAAAACCTATTAAATTCACTGAAAAAAACATAGGTTTTACACCAGTTATAGTTAGCTGGAAATTTTTGTGACATAAAACCATTGAAATTCCCACGTTATAGTTAGTTGGACTCACTATAACTTGCGCGCCTGCAATGCACTGCTGATGACGTCACATATTACATCACTCATGACATGGTCAGTGACATCACAGACTGTTTGGAATGTTGACAGACACCCGAGAGCCAATCAGCTTTCCGCGGCGGACTCGCGTAGCCCGCTGGTTCGCGCCCGGTGCGCGTACCGGGGCGCGCTTATAGATATATATATTTTTTTGAACCTAAATTACTCAAAATCCACTGGAGCACATATCTTGAGACATAGCAAAGGCACATCGGGCTACCAGTCCCTACAATTTTGCCAAGTTTGGTGAAATCCATTCAGCCATTCGGGCTAAAAGTGAGTTCGACCGCCCTATGGAAATTAACATGGGGAAAACACGTTTTGGGACCCCCCTTTTATCGCGGCCCCCGCTTGACGAATCCCCTCCCAGACTTTCAGGGAAGGAGCGGAGCGCCGCGAGGCACATTTGAGAAAAATTTCAGGCAGATTCCTCAACCGGCGCCAAAGTTATTCCCAATAGAATGTTGCGAATTCCATATACAAAATCTACCTACTGGCAACCAACAGTAGGTTATATATATATATATATTTTATTAGGTTTCAAACATTTTATAATTTATTATAAAACTGTTTTCATTAATATTATTAAATAAAAAAAATATATATTATATTTTTTATATATGTATGTTTAATTTTTTTACATTATATTTATTTTTTCAAATTTTAAACATTTTATATAAATTATAACTAGCTTTTTTATTATATGTATTACTTACTTAATTTTATATTATTGTTTATTGTTTAAACATTAAAAAAAAGATATTTTTAACAACAATTTTTTTTTTCAATATATTTTTTTCGCTATTTTTGTATTTACCATGATGTAGATAGGATGTCGATATTCTTGACTTCGATATTTAGGTGCCAATATTTTGGGACCTCTATATTGTGGTTGTCGATATTCTGTCAGTGATTCGTCCTGGCAGTGAAAAACCTCTAAAGTCATTTTTCGCTGTGGTAGGGCTGCCCTTCTTTAGGTTAACACTGGTTTACACCATTACACTTAACAAGTGTTAAATTCAGTTTGGGAGTTGCTAAAAAAAATGCTCAAGACTCATTTTAATAGTAATTTAAAATATCCAACTTACTGGTCAAGTTGGGTTTTATATTACTCTTTTGGAAATTACACTTTTAGAAAGTTGTCATTTTCATGTCTAAAACCATTTGGCTTTCCTACCAGTGTCCAGTTGCATGACACATGATGGCTTCCCCGTGATGAGATTTGTATTGCTCCCAGACAGTGGACAAAGGGCCTGGAAGAAGGGAGAAGGACTTCTCCCTTCATAGAATTGCCTTGGGGTGTGCCTTTCTTGAGGTTCAAAGTTTGCCTACCATTCCACTGGCACATGGAGCTCACACATATGCCTGTCTCCCCTTTGTGTCTCTAGTCGGGCTGGCACCAAACCCAATGGGGTAGAGGAACGGACCAGAACAGTTTCAAGATACATGCACACTTGCCCTCCCATACAAAGGCTGGTAGTGTGTATAAAAGTGGACCCCACAGACCTCTACTTATAACACACCTGTACGTGTGAAGAATCAGAAAAAGGACTTCCTTGCTGTTGCTGTATTCAGAATCTGAAGGAAGGCTGGACCTGCTTGCATTGAACCCTGGACTCCAGAAGTTATTCCAAGGTCAGTTAATTGGCTTCTGTTTGAGCTACAGGGATACAATAACCTTCCAAAAGCCTATTACTTGCAACTGCCCAGCTGTCCAATACCAACTGGACCAGCCTAAGACCCTGCTACAGGCCTCTGTGGGAGTGAGTCCTAACCCTAAGTAGTACTCTAGGTCCTGATCTCTTGGCTGCCTGGAGAACAGATGGAGACTGGTGTAAGCTGCAGCTGCCAATGTCGAATCGTCAGTCGCACTCAGTTTGTTGATTTGCCCCAATGAAGAAGTTATGACTTCCAGTAAAGTTTGTATGTCTGAATGCAGAAGGATTCATTGGGGCTGACACCAAGTAGCATCTAATCGATGTTGAGGTCTTCTTGGGCACAGACTTTTCATGATCAGAGGCTGTCCGCCTTTGTCAATACCTGGACAGGGGCCCCCCTCTTTAGCAAACCCATTGTCGTAGAGTCCCACTTCGGATCCAGCATGCAGATTGTCCTGTTGACAACTCATTGATGACCACTTTTCCGCCATAAAAGTTTCTAAGTCAGAAGAAAATCTTTCCACCAGGATGAACGTGGTCCCTCTATCTGACCCACACTCCATTGTGGTTGATTTTAGCTTTTGACTTTGACCAGGTCAAACTGACCAGATAACTGTGGTTGGTATTTTGTGCTTTTTGGTACTATTTTTAATTCAAATTTTAAAAATTCATATCTTTGGGTCTACTTATTGGATGTTTGTTGTTGTGTCATTTTATTTATCAAAATGCACTCTATTTTTCAAATTGGTTTGGGATTTTTCTTTTATTGTTTTTTCACCTGTAGGTGATATAAATCACTTGATTTAATATTTGTCGCTCCACTGCAAACCAATGGAGGTGGAGATATACAAATTTGAGCATTCAAACCACTACATTAAATGAACTACGGTGTGCTGGACTATTTGGAGCCTCCTTATCCAGAACATGGGTTATTCATTATGCGTTCCATTTACCAATAACAATAAGCTAAGCACAAGCTCACCATTGCCGTACAAACAAAATCTGCATTTCTCCACAGTGCAGGACTGAATCTACATAGTAAACAAAGGTCAGGGACCAGAAGCAAGATGAAAGGTTTTAATAAACCTTTCATAGACACTTAAGGGTGCAAATGGAATTCCTCATTTTGAACAAGTAGATCAATGTGACCCTTATATTGCAGGAAATATATTGTGGGGTCGTGGCTAAGGCCGAGATGGTGAGAGACGTGCCTGGGTAGGACTCCGCTGGAGGCTCAACCCTGGAGTAAACGTCGCAGCTGCCACTGGGTGCAACCTAACCGACTGTAAGCTGCGGCTAGCGACCAAGGTGGAGGGGAACATATCTGAGTGAGGCTGTGGCGCCCTGCCACTGCAGCCTAGGCCTGTTAGATAGTTGCTGCTACTGTTTCCGATTTCCTGACTTTGGTGCAGACCCCGCTGAGAACCACACATGCCAGGGACATGCCTTGGCGTCCTACCATACACGGTGCAGCACTAGAGTGCGACATTGATGACCCATGTCGGGTGGAACCCGGGCACAGACTGGGGCGGGAGGTACACAGACCCCACAATTGCCACCTAAACCTAAAACAGATAAAATGGCGAAGCACGGCCATGCAGACCAAAGAGCAAGTAAATTGGACGCGGTGCTCGCTGCGATGGAACGGCTGGAAGAAAATGTTAACCAGACCCGCAACTCCATGGAATCTAAAATCGATAAGGTGCCAATCGACCTCACCCGCCTACATGCTGATCACCGAAACTGACCGACAGCATTGCCGTCCTGGAAACTGAGCTTGCTGACATCAAGACACAAGTGACCCAGATGGACCAACATGTGCGTGAACTGCTCAACCGAGTTGAGTTCCTGGAGGACAGAGCTGAGGACGCTGAAGGGCAGGTGTGTCGTAATAACGTGCGCGTAGTGGGCGTGCCGGAGAGATGGGAAGGAAGGGAACCCACTCTGCACATGGAAAATTGGCTCAAAGACCTAATGCCGGAAGGAACCCTCTCGCCTCATTTCGTCATAGAACGCGCACACCGAGTCCTGGCAAGACCCCCCCAACGGGGTCGAACCCGCGGCCCATGCTTCTCCGACTTCTCAACTACTGGGATCCTGACTCTATCCTGCGGGAAACCAGAAAGCTGCACAATGTCCAAATAGACAATCACAAAATAATGTTCTTTCCGGACTATACCATCCAGGTGCAGAGGCAAAGGCACTCATTTATGGCAGTAAAGAAACACCTTCGGCAACACGACCTGAAATATTTACAGCTTTTTCCGGCACGCTTGAGAGTGGTAGTAAGTGACAAGATGCATTTCTTTGCTACATCGGAGGAAGCGGAAGACTAGCTGGACACCTACACTGCTGCAGGTCCTCGAGATGCCTCAGTGTTGAGTACCCTGCCTAAATTGAGGGGCCGCTTCCGTCGCAGATGGAGAGAGAAGAAATCGACGGGAGCTCGGATGCCGCCCCAGTCAGCAACGGGACCACCCACGGACTTGATTCTTAGTGGACAGCGAGATGCCCTGCAGGCTGTAAAGGAAATCAGCGGTTCTTTCGGGGCAGAATACGCACCAAACTCCAGCCAGCGTGACCTATACAGCGACAACGAACAAATATATGGACTGCAAAACTCACAGGGTTTGACTGAGCAGCCGGACGTTACTCCGCAGACAGCTGACACCATCATATGAATACTGAGAGACGCTATTATTGGGCTGAGGGCTCCGTTTTTAAACATTGTCTTGACTGTCGCCCGTACAATACTTGCAAGAACCCTAACTCTCTTACTATGGCATTGCTCAACTGTAGATCATTGCCTTGTCATACTACCGAGGTTCATTCCCTCCTTCTGGACCATGGTCTGGATGTTTTATTTCTGACGGAAACGTGGCTGACTACAGGTTCCGACCCCGACATCGTCAACGCTCTCCCCTCGGGATATCTCATGTTCCATCTTGATAGGCCGGATGGGAGAGGGGGTGGAGTGGCCATTGTTTACAGAGACACATTTGTATGCAAAGCAGTCGACTGTGGCATCAACAACGCTGAAAGTTGTCAGTTTACCCTTCGCATCTCCTCAACTGTCTCTATCTCTGGCCTCCTTGTGTATCGGCCTCCCGCTACTCTAGGGAATTTCGTGGATTCCTTCATGGAGGCTGTTATCCCACTGGCTGCTGCCTCGTCCAACTTTGTCACCCTTGGGGACTTCAATTTTCATTTTGACGACCCTAATGACGTAGTGGCAAGGGAGCTTTTAAGCTCGCTTGGTGCACTGGACCTTCATCTTGTTAATATGGGAGCTACCCATAACAGAGGCCATCAGCTTGATGCAGTTTTTGCTAACTCTGTGAACCTGCAGGCTCTCCAGATGTTGGCTCTCCCCTGGACTGATCACCTCCTTGTTCCGTTTAGCTGGCTGCTGGGGAACCGCAGAGACCCCGCTCCTAGACAACATACTGTGGAACGACTCTGGTCGAAGCTCCCGGTGGACAGTTGGGCGGAAGAGCTATCTAGAACCTGTCCTCACCTCACAGATGACCCCAACACTGCTGACCAGCTCTTGGGCAAATGGCTTACCAACTCTCTGGACTTACTGATCCCTAATAAAAGGAGGCTTGTCAGGGAGAGAAGAATTGGCTCTGCCCCCTGGTATACCCCTGAACTTGGGTGCATCAGAACCTCTTGTAAAAGGCTTGAACGTGCCTGGAGGAGAGAGCGGACGGAAGAAAGCCGGGCCAATTATAAAAGGGAACTAAGGAAATATAAAAGCGCACTGAAGGACGCTAAGAAGACTTTCTTTAGCGATCGGATTGAGAGAGCAAGCAATTCTTCAGGAGAATCGTTTAAAATCTTCAAGCAACTTCTGAAAGCCCCGGTCCCTCCAGTGTTGCACGATAATCCCAAAGAAAAATGTGAGGAACTGGCCAGCTTCTTCCACTCTAAAATAGAGAAAATATTATCCTCCTTACCTACTATCCCTCAAAGCGATGAATCGGTTACTAGTCCTACAAGTCGCCTGATTGAGCTAGCATCTTTTGGCCCCTTCTCGGAAGAGGAGGTCATAAAAGTCCTGTTAGAGATGAAGAGTGGCTCCCCGAGTGACCCAGTCCCCATAAAACATCTTAAACTCGTGGCTAACACCTTGTCAACTCCTCTGACTGACCTCTTGAACCTTTCACTTACGCAGGGCATAGTGCCCCAGAGATGGAAAAAGGCCGTGGTGAAGGCCTTATTGAAAAAGCCAGGAATGGACTCATCCAACTTGACCAACTTTAGGCCAATTTCACTTCTGCCTGGATTTTCAAAAATTGCAGAGAAGCTGGTTAACCGTCAGCTCTCTCACCATCTTGAGTCTAACCACCTGCTAGGAGACTCCCAGACTGGTTTCCGTCCCGGCCATGGAACAGACACTGCCTTGCTGGCAGTAGTGGAGGAGGCAAGGAGCACTCTAGATACAGGAGGGTCAGTGGCAGTGATCCTCCTGGACTTGAGTGCTGCCTTTGACACTGTGAGTCACCAAGTGCTCCTCCAACGTCTGTCAGAGGTAGGTGTCTCAGGGACGGCCCTGAAATGGTTGGGATCTTTTCTCTCTGACCGTTTCTACCAAGTCTGGGAGGGGTCAGAGCAATCTGCCCTAATCCCTCTTCAATGTGGAGTCCCGCAGGGCTCATCGCTGAGCCCTACTCTATTTAATATATATATGACTCCACTTGAAAGAGTGGTCGCCCCCTCGGGGGTGAAGATCATCAGCTATGCTGATGATACTCAGCTGGTGGTCGGCCTCACTCAGCTGGCGGAACAACCTGAGGTTTTACACGACTGCCTCGCCAATGTTTATCGTTGGATGTCTATCTCTGCCTTAAAGCTCAATGGAGGTAAAACCGAGCTGATGCTCCTGGGCAATCCCAGTCCCTCCATTATTGCGACCTGTTGGCCCCGGTCTCTTGGTGACCCACCATCCCCCAAGAAGGAGATCAAGTCCTTGGGAGTATGGCTGGAAGAAGATCTGTCCTTCAGGACTCATGCCAGGAAGACCGCAGGGGTTTGCTTTGGCTTACTGAAATCAGCCCGAAAGGTGCTACCTTTGCTTCCTGATCCAGCAAGGAAGCTGTTGATACGTGGCCTAATTCTATCGAGGCTCGATTATGGGAATGCGCTGTTTCTCGGTGCCCCCGAAGCGACCTTCAAAACCCTCCAACAGGTGCAAAACGCAGCTGCGAGAATCCTTATGGATGTTCCCAGAAGGCAGTCTGCTGCTCCTGCCCTCAGAGCGCTTCACTGGCTCCCCGTGAAGGAGCGGGTGAAATTTAAAGCGCTATGTACTGCCCATAAAATTTTACATGGCAAAGGCCCCCCTATCCTTGCTAATATGGCCCGTCCCTATAAACCCCCACGTCTGCTGCGCTCGGACCAAAAACACCTTTTGCAGTCAGCCAGAGTAAGAAAAGCTCGTTCTGGGGGCAGGCGTTTCTCGGTGCAGGTGGCGTCTCTTTGGAACTCTCTCCCCCTCAGGATTCGCTCAGAGCCCAAGATCCTACCATTTAGGAAACTTCTTAAGACCCACTTGTTTCCACAGTAGTGATTAGCTGAGTCTCCCCTTCTGGTCTGTTGCGCCGGGACGCCCCTGGGTAAGCTGAGCGCATTATAAATTTCATATTATTATTATTATTATTATCCCTGGTTGAACTGCAACCAGAGTAATTGAGCTGTATATGTGGGAGTGTGCGGTTGCTATTGCTGAGATTGTAAGTAATCACCCATGGTCGGCTTACGGGTCCCATATGGAGCGGTGAGTGACATCATGCTGTCGGGGAAGAGGGAGGGTCCTGGTCTGATGCTTAGTAACTGCAGCATAAATACCAGTATGAATTACATATCTAGCGGGTGTTCCTGAACGAGGGCATGTAGATTGTTCACATTGTTTTGCAACATGCCTGTAGACGTGGAGCCTCTGATGCATCGGATATATATTCAGTAAACCACCTATACTTGGTCCGAGGTGCACCCCCAAGATAATTTTGATTGTTACCTCTATTGAGGGTTTGGGCGATTGCTTGTTGCACCATCGCCCTTTTGGAATTCCTTATCTTTATGTCATTGTTTTGGTTTATTGTGAGATATCCTTTCTTGTATGCCGATTTTGTACGACACAAAATACCAAGAGTCAATATATTGCGGAATCTGTGGATTGTGGGGTCAATTCCACAGTATATCGCTGCAGCGCTACCACGGGCACGTGGTCGCATAATACATTTTAGAAAACATGTCTACGCTTAAAATGGGCACATGGAATGTGCAAGGTATGCATACACCGTCACTTAGGTATCAGATATACTCACTCCTCAAGCAACAACATATTCAGATCACCCTCTTGCAAGAGACACACCTGGACAAATTGGAAATCCAACGCTTGCACCACCAATGGTATGGCCAATTGTATGCTACGGGATATTCAGCATATGCGCGAGGCGCACTAATATGGGTGGGCCCAGGGGTCCCACTTAAAATCACACAATAGTTGACAGATGCAGAGGGCAGATATTTGGTGGTTTGTGGCACTTTGGATGGCCGGCAGGTGGTGATTGCGTTCCTATATGCTCCCAACACTGACCAGGCAGCCTTTTTTGAGGATATTTCGCAAGTCTTAGCGCCATGGCATGACATACCTATGTTTCTGGGGGAGACTATAACAGCGTACTAGATGCCTCACTGGATCGCTCCTATCCACCCCTTCAGGGCGCAACCACACACACAGCTATGAAGGCACTGGTTAACTGGGCAGGACAGTGGCATCTCAGAGACATATGGAGACATCGTAACCCCCACGACAGGGTGTATTCCTACTACTCAGGTGCTACTTCTGCATTTATCTACAGTCTAATATTTAGGCAGGACGCCAATTCCAACATGGCGGATGCAACCGGATATGTTACTGGATGCACCCTTCCGGAACCTGCTGGCCACACGCATTACACAATACTTCGAAGAGAATACTGACAAGACCATGATGCCGCAAGTAGAATGGGGTGCGTTCAAAGTAGTGGTTAAAGGTGAAAGTCTTAGTGCGCAGGCAGGTATACGCAGACAGTTGGAAACTGAACTTGCATGAATTGAAAATGATCTGCTCTGAAGAAAGGGAGTGGCAATAGAGAGTGATGATTTGTCTCTGGCACAAATCAGAGGGGAGCATTCCAGACTACTCGAACGGCTCCGCAATTTCAATTATGCTGCACACTCGGCGCGCACCCAACATATGGGAGACAAACCTGGCAAGCTACTGTCGTGGCTGATACGGAAAGATACAGTTACCACACCAGTGACATCTATACAAAACGCGAGTGGCAACAAGGTACATACCCAAAGAGACATCCACAATGCATCTGTGGAGCACTATTCCATGATGTATAGGTCTTATTTGTGAGCCACAGACTTGGACATACAGGAGTTCCTCACTGCTCTGGCGCTGCCACTGCTGACCGAGCATCAACAAGATGACCTGGGTGCTCCTTTGCTGCCGGATGAAATATGAGATAGCATTTTCTCCCTGTCGAACTGCAAATCTCCAGGCCCTGACGGACTACCGGCTGAATTTTTAAAGCCTATTCCGACATATTGGTGTCAGAGTTGCTGCGAGAATACACAGCGGCCTTAGAGGTCTCGGCCCTTACACTTACGCAAAATGAGGCAACACTGATTTCCCTCCTGAAACCAGCAAGAGACCCCGAAATCCTCGGATCCTATGGCCAGTTGGCCCTGCTAAACACAGATTATAAAATTCTTGCCTCTGCCCTGGCTAGGCGACTAGCTCCATTTGTGCCAGCTTTTGTCCACAGCGATCAAAATGGGTTTGTCCTGACTAGGAGCACCTCTCTTAACATATACACAGGTTATTTCGGGTGCAGAGATACGCAACGAAGACCTGGCTACACTCTGGGTGCTTAGTGCTAGACCTGGAGAAGGCCTTTGATTCGGTGGAGTGGCACTACCTTGCGGCTGTACTACGCAAATACGAGTTAGGAGATAAGTACCTGCAGCTGGTGCAATTACTGTACCAACGACCCATAGTACGGGCTCGCACAGGAAAACTCATATCTGATGCAATCAAGGTCAGACGTGGAACCAGGCAGGGAAGCCCGCTATCCCCATTGCTTTTCTCCCTCCCAATGGAACCTCTGGCAGCTATGCTGCGAGAAAGCGGTGCAGACTGGGGCATACCCCTGGAAGATGGGCTTCACTCGGTGTCCCTATATGCTGACAACCTGTTGCTGTTTGAGGGACTTGCATGTTATGCCGCCAGTCATTTCCGAGATATTCCGTAGGTTCGAGGAAGTTTCAGGCCTCAAGGTTAACTGGATCAAATCAGGTGCATATTCTTTTCACGAAGATGTGGGAGAGGCTGATATAATAATTAATGGGTCGCCGCTTACCTGGTATCCGACTACGTTTAGATGCCTGGGTATATATATCTACAGATCCCCAGCGGACACATTGGAAGGCAACCTGGTGTGCGCCATCTCATCCTTACGGGCACAGAATCCATTCTGGAAGACTCTACCGCTTAGCGTGATGAGTCGCATCACCCTTACTAAAATTATAATGTTACCTAGGCTATTATATTATTTTGCAAATCTTCAGGTATATGTTACGGTGCGGCAGTTTCATGAATTGGAAGGGTTGGTCAGGAGTCTAATATGGAATACGGGGCGGTCCGCGATAGCGCTGCAGAAATTATATGCACTGCCGGAAAGTGGAGGTTTAGCAGTTCCTAATTTAGAATTATATTACTTAGCTGCACAGCTCCAATGGGTCTCAAAATGTCTAAGCGTCAAGAACCTGGCATATACTGTGACTGACTCGTCTTCATGGACACAGATACAAATTTACAGTTTATTCCACCCACTGGCAAAACTTCCCCTCCCAACACAGATACACTTAGAACTAGCCCTCCTATTATTATTATTATTATGTTTCTTATATAGCGCCTGAATCAACCCCCGAAGGGGTATCTCCGCGCTTGCCTTGGGAACCCGTCCTGGCTTTTCCCTGTGAGATAGCCCCTACAGGGCATCCCCAAGGTGAAAGCCAGGCATCCCGCCGCGGGGGGCCGTTGTGCAGATTAAGCAAGCTTAATGCCCAGAGTTGCAGAGTGTGAACCCATGATTAGGTCAGGCACCGAAGCGAGAATTATCGAGTCCAGGGACATTTGAGCTCAAGACCCTGCCGCGTCGGGAATTGAACCCTGGTCCCGGGTCTGACCTCTGCTTCAGGGTCTGCCTGCTCTAACCAGTGAGCCACACTTCTCCCTATGTTACCGGAGAAGCCTCCAGCTAACAAAAGATACCATTCCTTATGTCCCAACACTGCCACCCGTCAGGATGCCCAGGGGCAGAGACTTTGTAACGGACACAGCGCTGACGCCCTGGACTGAGGCAGGAGTAGAGACACTGGGAGACTTATACACGGATGGTGCCCTGTTGCCCTTTGAAACCCTGGCAGCGGATACTGGCCTGCCGGTGGGACAGTTCCTCCTGCACGCAGCTGTCATCTGAACACTAACACTAAAATGGGGAGATTTAACGGCAGAGCCGCAGACACATCAGTTGTTGCAGTACCTGCATTTGATGGGAGAGGGATCGCATGTGACCCATTGGCTAGTACAGGCATTGCTCACGCACATTTTAAAACCAACACAGAGACTCCGAGCGAGATGGACTGAGGACAGAGGTCAACCCTGGACAGATAAAGACTGGGAACGTGTCTTAGCCAGTGCCGCACACATACCACGCAACTTGCGATTTAAACTTATACAAACAAATATACTACATAGAGCGTATCTCTCGCCGGACAAGATCAACAAATATTTTAACATCACCACCTCTGACTGCCAGAGATGTCATTTTCTAGACGCTGACCTCCTACATATGCTATGGTACTGCCCTCTGCTCCAGTCCTATTGGCAAGGTAACAGAAACTCTAGCAAGCAGCACCAACACCGAGGTCCCGTACACGTGGAAGGTTTGCATTCTGGGTTTTTATAAACGATCAAATGGCTTAATGACTGTGAAGCGACTGATAACCAAGAGATGGAAACACAAGGACCCTCCGGAAACATCCGGAAACATCCCACTGGCTGAAATCCTTAGAAGTCTGGGCACAGGCGGAGAGCACTATTGTTCATAGGGAAGAAACGGCTGGGCTGCATTCGTTTCCCCTTGCGCAGGCTTGGGACGATATACTGAAGGCCCTTCTACCTGTTGCTGGGGCTCCCCATGCAACAGGTAGAAGATGTAGCCTGACGTGTTGCCTGGGTGGAGCGGATGGGTAGCATTCACAAGACATTAGAGCCGCAGTTGTCCAGTTGGGCAACGGCCCCACATCCCTTTAAGACACTCCAGAGACACAACTGCAAACGCTAGATACCTTAGTGTCCATGCAACCGCGCAACAGCCAAAAAAAGTAACTCACTTCTACTACACACATATGAACCTCAGCATGACCTCGCTTGAACGGCACATACTTTAGACACATGTTCCTTTCTGTATTGGATATCTCCTTTTCTTTTGATTTCATTTTATATTTCTTAGTTGTGGTTTAACTGTTCAAAAATGTTGATATCTTGCATCAGATGACTATGTTCAACTCCTATCACACATGCTTTATTGCTTGTTGAACAGAATGGAGACCTTGCAACACTGTAATGTTAGAAGAGATTGCATCAGATTAATCGCTATTAGGAGACGCCACATGTGATGGACAATTCCTGCCCCTCAATTAGAGGTGAAAATACGTGCAGGTTTTAAATACCCATATTAGTTTACTACAACACGTCGACTCCTGCAATGTAGGTGCATATAACGCTATGATTCCTAAGAGATAATACCTAGAAGGATACACACGATGACGTAGCGCTCATTTTTCTTTTTTTTTATACAGGAAGCATATCATGTGATTGTTTGATTTGTCTAATGTAAATGATAAAAAATGCAATATTAAAAAAAAAAATTGCAGGAAATATATTGTTTTGGCTTTATGGTAGCTGAGCCACAGCTTACACCACAAATATAGTTTCTCACCTACTTATGTTAACAATATGGTTCTTTTTAAGTACATAACTTTCTCTGAGGAATTCCTAGTTCATCCATAGCAGCCTGGCACAGTTAACCAGCTTTTCTTTGAGGAAAATGCATGCTGTATATGCGGCGACAAAAACAAAACAACTTTAAAATCAAGAAACGATGACTTAACATTTCCAAAACCAATTTAGTCACAAAAAATGTCATGATTAAAATGCCATAATCATGAAAATAATCTGATGTTGACACGAAGAATTAACATGAAAAAATGTTCCATAAAGAACAATATGCCCAGAAAAAAAGACATTAGTCAACAGGGTGCAGTGGGTCCGAACCTACGCACCGTCCCAAGACAACCTCTAATGGAGTGATGTCAGACAGAATTTGGTGGTTTACCTTGATCCAATTTTATGGAAGACTGGGGCCTAGACATCTTTTGCAGATGATTATCGATGCAGCAAGATTAAAGAAGAATTAGCAGGCTGTCCCAGTCAAAATGTTTGTCTTGAAAATGGGGACATATAGGAAATCAAAAAAACATCTGCAGCACAAGGTTAGAAACTATAATGGAAGGGGGCTCTTTGAGACCAGATAATATTTTTAGTGGTCAAAATCACTAAAATATTATAGTCAGCACCTAAGAGTAAGAAAATCCACTTAAATGAAATCGAAGAGGGTGTGAAAAGCCTTATTCAACGGCTGGCTGGTCCATGCTGAAGAAAGGCTTCAAACCCACAACTTTTTCTGGGTTTCCTAAGCTACAGTTCCAACTCTCAGAATCTGCAGGGCCTCGTCCACTAAACATAGAGGAAATGTTTCACATTGGCAAACTTAAAAAATATACATTTGACAATAGTCTGCTGGTTCTCTTACAGGTAAACATAGAACCTTTATTACCAGGAACTTATAAACTGTAGAGGTAATCAAGTTCCACTGGGCAGGAAATGGACCACTTTGCCATGTAGGTTAAGACGAGCCTCTGGACACAATGTATGAACATTTTGTGGTTGCAAATCCTGGCATGAAAAAAAACGTTGTTTTGCGCTTGCAAGATCATGTTTGACTAGCACCTCTCATGCGAGTTGGTAAAGCTTTTCCCATTCAATTTGTTTTCTCCAATAATTCGGATAATTAGAAAGGGAAGCAAAAGGGAATGCAACTCACAATTGTGCTTAGAAAATTATGGGAGTTTAAGACACCAGATGAACATCTGCTATCCCTTGTAGATCACCATCCCTGCATTCGGAGCCAATTTCAAGGAGTCACAAATAATGACTGTCTTAATTAACATTCATTAAGCCACTCAATCAATCAATCAATCAATCAATCAATCAATCAATCAATATTTGCTTTATTCGATTCAAGTATTAAATCATAAAAGCACAAGAAGGGCCTATAAGGTCTTGGCACACTCAGGGTTCACCTCTGGGGCAAGAGGGGCGGTGGTCCTGACTGAAAAGAACATTCCCTTTCAAACCACACAACTTTTGCACAACCTATTGGGCTGATATGTGGGAGTCCTGGGATTGTGGGGAAGGAAGGAGGTTCACTGGTCTGCGTTTACACACCCACCAGGTTGCAGGCGTCCACCCTGTCAAAAGTAATCAGCATATTGAATGAGGCACCCTCCGCTTTACATGTAGTGGGTGGCGACTTTAAAGATGTAAAGGATCCGGCTATAGACCTCTCTGGAGGAGGGGAAAGACATACATCGACCACACCGCTGCGCGCCTCACCATGTCGATGGGACTGATGGATGTTTGGAGGCACAAATTTCCCCACACCAGACAGTTCTTCTTTTTCTCAGAGGCTCAGGGTACACATTCTAGGCTGGACTATATCTTTCTTCCCAGAGGGGAAATAGGCGACACAGTGCGTGCTGAGTATACACCCAGGGGCCTCTCTGACCACTCCCCGCTCATGGTAGAGATGGGCTTGAGAAAGAGACAGAGAGACACTGCCCGCAGTTGGAGACTGTGCCCATGGGACTTGCAAAACGACAAAATCACATGGGGACTTAGGGCAGATACTAAAGTCTATTGCGCAGTAAATAAGGACTCTGTCTCCTCTGGAGTTACGGTATCAATCAATCAATCAATCAATCAATCAGGGGTTTGTAAAGCGCGCTACTCACCCGTAAGGGCCTCAAGGCGCTGGGGGGAGGGTGGTGAGCAGATCCGGATCAGTCGAAGATCCAGGTCTTGAGGTCCTTCCTGAACATGTGCAGGGTTGGGGAGTGTCTGATGTTAACATGGAGCTTGTTTGAGGTCTTGGCAATGATGTAGGAGAAGGCTCTCGTGCCGGTTCTGTTTCTGCAGATGCGGGGGACCTCTGCCAGGGAGAGGTTGGCAGAGCGGAGGTTTCTCTTTGGTACGTGGAAGGATACTCTGTCATTGAGGTATTTGGGTACGATGTTGTTGAGGGATTTGTAGGAGTGGGTGAGGAGTTTGAAGGTGACCCTCTTCTCAATGGCGAGCCAGTGGAGGCATCTGAGGCGTTGAGTCATGTGCTTATGGCGTGGTGTCCCTAGGATGAGTCTGGCTGCGGCGTATGGATGGTTTTGAGTATGTGTAGTAGAGTATTGTTGATTCCAGCATAGAGGGTGTTACCATAATCCAGTCTGCTGGTTATGACTGCATGGGTGACGGTCTTTCTGGGGATCCATTTGAAGGACTTACGGAGGACGCGGAGGCAGTTGAAACTGGTTGGCGCGACGGCGTTGATCTGGCGGTTCATGGAGAGGGAGGAGTCAAGGATGATGCCGAGGTTCCGATCGTGGTCTGTCGGGGTGGTTGGGCTCCCGAGGGCGGGGGGCCACCAGGTGTTGTCCCATAGCGGAGGAGCAGGGTCCGAGGACAAGGACCTCTGTCTTCTCTGAGTTTAGCTTCAGGCAGCTGTCTTTCATACAGGCTCCCATGTTCCTTATTCCTTCCTGGAAATAAAGTCTGGTGTATTTGGTGTTCTTCGTGAGGGAGAGGTTGAGCTGGGTGTCACCGGTGTAGGATACGATGCTGAGCCCATGCCGTCTGACGATGGCGGCAATGGGAGCCATGTAGATGTTGAAGAGCATCGGGCTGAGTGATGATCCTTGGGGTACTCCACAGTTGATGTCAGTGGGTTTGGAAATGAAGGGGGGGGGGGGGGGGAGTCTGATCCTCTGGGTTCTGCCAGAGAGGAAGGATTGGATCCAGTCGAGGGAGGCTCCTTGTATTCCTGCGTCGTGGAGTCTGGCAGCTAGCGTGTGATGTGAGACGTGTCGAAGGCTGTGGAGAGGTCTAGAAGGATGAGGGCTACGTTGTGTCCCTGGTCTAGTAGCCTGCAGATGTCGTCAGTGGCGGCGATGAGGGCGGTCTCGGTGCTGTGGTTGCTGCGGAAGCCAGGGTGGGAGGCGTCTAGGATGGAGTTCTCTTCGATGAAGGCAGTCAGCTGGGTGTTCACGAGTCTCTCGGTGTCTTTGGCTGTGAAGGGAAGGAGAGAGATGTTTCAGTAGTTTTCCAGGTCCGTTGGGTCGGCCGTTGGTTTCTTGAGGAGGGGTCTCACTTCCGCGCATTTCCAGTCATATGGGCAGATAGCGGTTCTGAGGGAGGTGTTAATTGTCTGTCCTAGTTCGGGTGGGATGGCAGTGGCTGCCCTGTGGAAGATGTGAGGGGGCAGGGGTCTGTTGGGGCTCCTGAGTGGGTTTTCTTCATGGTCACGGTGATGTGCTCGATGGACGCCGGGGCCCAGGATGTGACGGTCGGCTTCTTGGGGGTGGTGGGTAGTGGGGTGTTGTCTGGTGCTAGTTCGCTGAAGTTGTCGTAGAGGGCCTTGATCTTCAGGTGGAAGTAGGAGCTGAGTTTGTCACAGAGTTCCTGGGAGGGGGTGATGTCTGTGGTTTCGTAGGAGGGTTTTGCTAACTGCTAAATAACATTGAACAGTTCTTTGAAGTTGGTTGTATTGGTCTTGACTTTGTCTCTTATTAAGGTCTGTTTGGTGTCTCTTATACGCTAGTGGTATTCCTTAACGGCAATCTTGTGGTTGATCCGTGCTTCTGTGGTTGTCTGGTTCCGCCAGGCTTTCTCTAAGCGTCTGCAGGAGCGTCTGGCTTCTTGGAGTTCTGTGGTGAACCAGGCGGCCTTAAGAGGGCGTTCATTGGCGGGGTGGTGGAGAGGTGCCAGCTTGTCGGCGCAGCAGGAGACCCAGGGGTGAAATTCCCTGGCAGGTAAGGTGATATGAGTCGTAGCACAGGGGGTCTTGGAGGAGTGCGCTGTTGAGGTTTTCCTCAGTGACCTTGCCCCAGTTCAGACATGGCGGGCGCGGGTGGGATTGGGTACGGTGGTGGTGTCGAAAGTAAAATGGATGCAGTGGTGGTCCGTCCAGTTGGGTTGGGTGGTGTGACTGGAACGGATGTTTGATCCTCACGCGAAGATGGGGTCGAGGGTATGATCCACTCTGTGGGTGGGAGTGTTGACGAGCTGCTTCAGTCCTAGGTTAGCGAGGTTCTCGAGGTGTATGGTGGAGTCGGGGTCATTGCTGTTGCCGAGGTGGAAGTTCAGGTCCCTGAGCAGAATGTAGTCCATAGAGGTCATGGCGTGGGGTGCAGCGAGCTTGCCGATGGTAGTTGCAGGCTGGGCGCGAGGTCCTGGCGGTCTGTAGATGAGGGTGCCGCATAGCGTAGTCCTGGGGCTGGTCTGGATCTGGAAATGGAGGTGTTCTCTGTTGTTTTGGGGGTCACTCATGCTGGATATGGAGAGTCAGATGGGGGTCTTGTGAACAATGGCCAGTCCTCCTCCTGGTCGGTGTATGGGGTCTTTTCTCTGGATCGTGTAACCATCTGGGAAGGCTGTGGTGTTGTCGGGCCGGAGGTGGCGTTGGTCCATGTTTCCGTGAAGAATGCGACGTCAGGTGAGAGGGTGTCGATCAGGTCCCAGATTTCGATGGCCTATCGGTGCAGGGAGCGTACATTGGGAAGGATGCACATCAGGGTTTAGATGGAACATGCAGCAGGCGGCTCTTTGTTGGCTGCGGGCGCCTTGTCGACGGTGAAGGATCTTCAGTAGGGTCTGCACGAGAACTGCCCGTGGGTCGTGGTTGGCGATGACTTTACCCAGTAGGCGTGACCTCCGTAGTTGAGAGCGTGGAGTGCGGCTGAGTCATAGCGGTGGAGTCCAGGAGAACCAGGGTCCCTGGCGCTGGTCTCGGTCAGGGACGGGCACAGACAGACATGCCTTAGGCACGCCTTCCGCGCACCAGCAGCATACCCGCTGTGTGTAGTCGCAATTTAGTTGGGGAGGGGGGCGGGAGCAGAGATGGGGAGGCGGAAGCAGGGCTGGATCACAGGCGGGCCGCAGGGGCAGCAGCGGCAGGAAAAGTATGCACAAGAGGCGCGGGGCACAGTAAAGCAGTACAGTGAAGGAAACAATAAGCACAATATTACACAACAGCCAGGAACAATTAAGGATCAGCAGGGACAAAATTATCACAAGAGGTTACAGTGCAGGCTTGAACCCTGCTGGGAGAGGGCTCTGATGCGAGCGGTCCGGCTGTTAGGTGGAGCTGCACGGCAGGCGTATAAGACTGTACAACAGGATAGGGCCAAAATCATATAGCATGGGGGAAAAGGAAAGGGATAAATGTCTGACAGAATCGGAACAGAGTATTACGGAACTAGATAGGCAGGTTGTCCAGAGTAGCAACCCTGGATTGTCCAGCTAGCTTGCATCCCTAAGACTGGAGTATAAAGAGCTTGCCTCTTACAACACCACAAAATTACACCTGGCGACACTGGTAGGAGATAAGGCAGGGAAACTCCTAGCCTGGCTTGGCAGGAAGGAGGTTCGAAATAGATGGGTAAATAAAATGATAGATCTCCAGGGAACCAAACAGTCCACAGACGTTGGGGTAGCCATAGCCTTTGCTGAATACTACAAAGATCTTTATTGAGGGCAGCCGCAAAATTCACAGGCTGAGATTCAGGAATATCTGGGGGCTATTCCCTCCCCTAGGTTAGAAGAAACAGAAACACAAGCCCTGGACGAAGACCTGTCACTCACTGAGGTTCAAGAGGCGGTGGCAAGGCTACACCCTGGGAAGGCCCCTGGTACCAACGGGCTACCAGCGGAATTTTATTGGCGATACACAGACATCCTATGCCCCGCCCTTCATAGGCTCTTCAAACAAGCCCTAAAAGAGGGGACTCTTCCCCCAGAGCTGCGAGTAGCCACCATTGTGGTCATTACATGAAGGGAAAGCCACACAATCAAAGTGGGTCCTATAGATTCATCTCTCTGCTGAACTCAGAAGTTAAGATCTTGGCCACCATTCTGGTGACTTGCCTGCTGGGTGTAATTTCGGGTCTGATCCATGAAGATCAGTCTAGATTTATGCCAGGTAGATCTACCCGCCTGAACCTGCACACATAATTGGCTTATGGAGGTGCAAAAAAGGGCGAGTCCTCATTTGTTTCTATCAGTAGTTTGGCGCTGTTAACTGGCAGTTTCTTAATGCCACCCTTGCTAAATTTTGGCTTTGACCGAAGTTCCGAAGCTGGGTGGCACTCCTATATAACCAACCGATGGCCATAGTGCGGGTCAATAGCCGGTGTTCAACACCCTTTCCCATCAAGAGGGGGACGAGACAGGGCTGCCCTCTGTCACCTCTACTCTTTGCGCTCACTCTGGAGTCCCTAGCCTGTGCCATCAGGATACACCTCCTGATTTGAAGTTTCCATGTCAAGCCTGAGGACTCAGAGGAGGAGAATATCTCGCTCTATGCTGAGGATATTCTGATGTACATTACACATCCTGAGACGACCATTCTGACCCTCTTCGACGTGATTACAGACTATGGGCGACACTCAGGTTATAAAATCAATTGAAATAAATCCAGGTTTTATTGCCCGACTAGCCCATGACTAGATTGTCCCCTGCCCGGTTAGGTACGAGTGGTGCTGAGGGGCTTTAGATATTTAGGTATTTTTGTCACGCCTCACACAGAGATATGTAGATGGGAGAATCTGGGCAGCGTCTTGAACCACTTTAGGGCCGACTTAGAGAGGTGGAAGGATCTTCCTCTCACCCTGCTTGGTCGAGCGGCTCTCTTCAAAATGATCACATTGCCTCACCTTTTATTTGTCCTCCAAAACTCTCATCACCCTCTGTCAAAGTCCATCATCACAGAATAGATAGCAAAATCAGATTGTTAATTTGGCAAGATGGACACCCCAGAATCGCACTTCGGACGTTACAGCGTAACTCCTATAACAGCAGGATCACACTCCCTGACATGGAGGCTTACTATTGGACGTCCCACATGATGCCCATAAATGAATTGAATTATCAATGAAAGGGTTTGGTTACTATGCAGCAATGCCACGCCAATATAACAATAAACAACTATGATCGCCAGCACTGCCACTTATTTTTGTTACTTCAAAAAAGGGGGGAAAGAATCAAACCAGTACCTCTGAACCCCTCTTTTAGTTCGAATTAATCAATTTATTTTTCAAAAATACAAGTAGAATATTTCAATACATAATACACATTTACAAAAATCCCCATAGAAAAGATCACACTTTTTTTGGAACCTAATTAGGTTTCAAATATAAGTGGCAGTACTGGCGATCATAGTTGTTTATTGTCATAAATGAATTGACACACAAGGACAGAGACCACCCCACATACCGTCTTGAGAAAGATTTGATGCACCCCCACACACATCTGCACTATCTCTATGGGGGGAAGGGCAGTTCACGTCTACTACCCGTGACCGAAGTGACCTTGCAGGCATGGAAAAGAGCTAACAAGATCCTAGGTTGGACGTCACGGATTACGCAAACTATACTGCTCCGGGAAGAGAATTGGCTTAGAGAATTGTGCAAACTCACAGGGTTTGAGACCTGAGACCTTCTTGGGTTCGCCACGGTAGGGTACATCACTTAAAAAGGAGAACTTAAAACGTGGGCAAAATGTAAACAAGAATATAATATGAGTGATTCCCAATTTATTAAATATGGCATGCGGAAAAAATCCCTACCGAGCAGTTTCCAGAATACGCTCCCTTAGGGGGTATTGTATTGTATTGCATTTATATAGCGCTAACTACCCCTGATGAAGCGTCAAATCGCTTTTTCGGCGAGTTGCATGCTACTCCGGGACCCATAGAGGATTAGTGTTGAATTAGTATACTGAAACATGCAAGTAAATTTTAAGTGGTGGATAGGTTAGTCAGTTATTTGGATTCGGAAGGATAGCAGAAGGATAGCAGAGTAAAAAAAAAAGGTTTGTATGTATATAGCACTAGTTATCCCTGATGGGGTGTTGAAGCACCCTACTCCGAAAACCCATAAAGGATTAGTGCTGAATTAGTATGGAGAAATATGAAAGTAATTTGCGTGGTGGATATGTTAGTCTGTTATTTGGATTGAGAAGGGTTGGGGAGGGGTAGAAAAGGGAAAAAGGTTTGCATTTATATAGCACTGGTAACCCTGATAGGGTGTTGAAACGCTTTATTGGCGAGTAGCGCGCTACCCTGGAACCCATAACGGATTAGTGGTGAATTAGTATAGTGGACCCGCCAATGAGGTGGGTAGGTTCCTGCAAGAGGAATTGACAGATAAAGCGATCTCCCTTACATACAAAACCATTAATAATAACATCCCCGATGGACTGCCAGGCCTCCGCGCAAGGTGGGAGAAATATGTGGGGTCCATTGAAGATATTGATTGGGAAGTGGCATTAATGCCCCCCAGGGAGGTGTCTTTAAAGGCTAGACTCCGACTCAGTCAATTTAAAATTCTGCACTGAATACACTATAACAGGGATCGGCTGCATAGGATGGGAAAGGCGGAGTCGCCATGTTGCCTGATATATACCGCCACCCAGAGCGATTTCTACCACACGATCTAGGCATGCCCCGCACTACTGCCATTCTGGACACAGGTGGTGGGAGTGCTGGGAACTGTCCTGGGAGTGACGTTGCAGATGGAGCCAAAATTCGTGCTATTGGGGATTCTGAGGGAAGTTGACATAACTAGATAGCAGTTGATTTTTACCTCCCAGGGTTGGCCATCCAGGAATAAATGAGGGGAACGGACATTTACATGACAGGTGAACAGGTTACATATCGTAGCAGAGGGTACCTGAAAAAGTTCCACAAGATCTGGGGCCCCTGGAGGAAACAGTTTGGGTTAGACATAGGAGGCAATACGCAACAATCCACTGGGTACACCCCACAGGAGACCAGGACACAGAGACCCATGCCCATAGCAGATTACAAGATCACGCCCTCATTTTATTAGAGATTGTCCCCTGGTCCATGATGCAGCCATATAACCACAGCAGACATTACCGCTGGCACACGCAGGCCTACATCGACCACTGGAGGGGAGGGAGAGCGGATCATGCCGATACTGCTAATATTTGATCAGGTTTGAGATCTAACCACATTAATGTATCAAGTAAGCTTTCTCGTGTTCTAATTGTTCTGTTGAATAAAACTAAAATAAAAATATATATAAAAAAAAATCTCTGACACCGTCTTCATGTTCTAAAGCGAGTCCTCCCATTAGCCAGTCCTTAGGGAGCCTCAGTGTGCATTCAGGCACCCCCTCAAAAGACAATTACTGCAGTGACCACAAAGCTTGCCTCTAGTCACAACCAGCTACTTTTCACAGACCGTCATCCAGCTTTCAGACACCAGTGCTTGGTCCTTGGACACATGTTCAGCTGTCCATCATACAACTGCAGAGAGGCAGTCCTCAAAGGGCTACAAAAAGTCCATGTTTCAGTTACTGGGGGGCAGATTATCCACCAACAACTATAGCTACTCCACTGGCCAAAATCAGCAGTCATGTTACTCAGATATGCAAAACAACACTAACTCATGGAAAATGTATGTTACATTGTGCCACCCAGCACTGTATTGCAAGGCTCAACATTTCAATAAGTGTTGTATTACATATGAAATTAATACGGACTGTGATTTGCGCGTATTTTTGTATCTTCAATTTTGAAAACCTTGATCTTCTCATATTTTAACAGTGAAAAAAAATGAACAATTGAGAACTGGATGGAGGCGTTCCTCATATAGACAAGTGTGTATTGCGAGAAATATCAAGAGAGGAGGGTTGCCCTCTTCAAATATATGGATGTCATATGCAAGGCAAACATCCTTGGGGAGGAACACTTGGGCGCAGTATGACAAAGAGTTCAAGGCACGCATGGCATGGGACCCCGAGGCACAATGTGGGGAATCGGACACAGACCTTTGGCAACAGACAATGGGGTCTGAGGAATTCAGCAAGATGATATAACGGTTAGTAGCTTGCCAAAAGTTTATTGTCCCTTTCAGGCTCGTCCCAACCAGGGAGTGGTGAATAACTCCACTAAAGGCCAGGAAGGGCAACAAGGAGCTTGTTGGGATTTCAACAAAGGCTTGTGCAATCAGGAGCATTGCAGATTCCGGCATGAATTCTCTAAGTGCTCCGTGAAAAATCCTCTGGTCAACTGCTATGAAGCTGGGGGGGTGGCAGGATCGCAGCAAGGGAGCCAATGCTCCTAATGGCAACAGAATGCAGGGGGGCAGTGGCATCCAATGGTGGAGGCTACAGGGGGGGCACAGGGATCTCAGGGGAAAGGCTTGTTCTCAAGTTAAAATGCACAGGCTCACGTATTGGTTGGGCTCCTACCCAAACAGAGGGGATGCCCGTACCTTACTGGATCGTTTATATGGGGTTTCAAACTGGGCCGAACAAAAAGAGTTGGAAGGTCTGTTAAACGACGTAGCTGAGTCTATGAGTCCTATTAAAGTGACCCTTTTGGATTGCACTGAACCAGACCAAGTGGTCACATGACACGGAGCCTCGTCACCTTGACACCATTTGGAATACCACTCCGGTTCAAGGGCACCACCCCTGTGGTAACTGCGCGTCGTGTCCGCAGACCTGTAAGACACTCTCCATCGACATCGGAACTGCTAGACCGTGGAAGTTGTTGAATCATACCAACTGCAACTCGGAGAGAGTGATCTACAAGATCACGTGCCCGTGTGGTCTGGCTTATATTGGACATACCACCAGGAAAGTGAAGTCCTGTATCAGCGAGCATAAGAGCACAATACGGTGTGATAAACAGTCCACCTGTTTAACAAACCACTTTCTGATCAAAAAACATAAAGCTGATGACCTTAGGTGGGTTGTTCTGGAACAACCATTCATCCCACCGCATATAACAGACATCTCAAGGTTTCTTTTCATCAAGGAACAACACTGGATTTTCAAATTGAAGACTGACATCTTAGGGTTGAATGATAATATACCTTGGGTGTCCATCTGACCAGCTGGGATCCTCCGGGGACGCCATCTCCTATCAATGACTCATTACACTATCAGTTGGCTTCACTTATACTTCACGTGATGCAGATCCACTGCAGTGACTAGATATAGTGTAGCACATGTCAGAAAATTGTTATTCCCACTTCCACATGCCAACAGCATAAGGTTAGACTCTGTTCGCTCCATTTTCTATGTCCCTTGTAAATTTACCCTTGGGTACAGCCAGCGATCATTGTTATATGCTGGAACCCCCTTGCCACACAGAGATAACATCTACCGCGTTTTAGACCTATCCGCTATATATGGATGATGATCCTGGCATTTTGTGCCCTCGACACATTCACTATCGTTACACCCATTGTCTCTACATTTACACAGTATATTTAACAACTGTGGTCTGATGCCATTTCATCACTGCCAATATGCCAATATGGGCGCAATAATTTGGTGTTTACTGTCCCCTTAGGATGCATTGTTTCGTTGCAGGGACATGAGCATATATGGCCACGCTCGTAATGAGAGCTGGAATTTACCGTTTCATCAATGTGCCCGCCATTTGAGAATCCCTCGTTTGACAGTTGCGGGCGGTAGGGGTTATTCTAATGGAGTACCGCTATGTCCTCCGCTTGTTTAATGCTTACTTTTGGTAGTGTGTACTGTTTACACATAACTGAGCATGCGCACACCATGGACGATTTTGAATTATACTTGAGACTTGTACGTTCTCCTCTACGCGTGCGCTGCTCCAGATCCGGCGCCCGCATGCAGTAGCTGGTTATACATCATCGCGCATGCCCGTTATTGAGCACACAGCGTTGTGGAGTGTCATCTTGCCGCGCATGCGCATAGGGAAGGTCATTATAATAGCGGCAGCAGTGATAGGAGCACAGCTGCTGCCGATTACCCAACCAGACGGGGTATAAATATACGAGCCTCACCTCTCCTCGTTGCCTCCCCTTCGGCTTAGGTGTCAGCCTAGAGGTACCGACGGAGAGGTGAGTAGCTAGATCGTGACGCGCACCGCCAGGTTCTGTGGTCTTGCTGTGGCCCCCTTCTCATGTATTGCTTATTTTTAGGTTAAATTCCTTATAGGCAGACGCTATTTTTAGCTAAACCTTAAAATTGAGCTCTTTATTAACTCCTTCTTCACCAACAGATCAGGGGGATAGGTCCAGGCTCAGTTCACTTTATGTACTCTTCCAGATGAGCATAGTGCCTGGGCCCTTTCACTTAGGCCCATTACCCTGAAACAGCCATCCCTGAGCCATACAATTCACATCTATTCCTTGACTCAGTGAGGGTGGGTGTGTTTAACTGACTGTACAACAACATAACAGGCACTAGATAAATATAGGTGCTCATTCCAGGTTGATTGTGTTAACCAGTGACTAGACACTAATTTTGTCCTTTAGTCATTCTTTCTCCTTGTTCTCCATGGGACAGCGTTCGGTGAGGACAGTCACACAACCAGTTTTTATATGCACAGATTGTACAACCTGACACTGACTACAGACCCCTGAGTCAACTCAGGATGACACGTTATATTTTTATGTTCTGTGCACAGAGCGGGGCCTCAATCTCCGAGCCGTTGCCGGGTGAGGTGAGGCTCGACTCCCACATATTGCTGGGTAAGTCCTTTACATTCTGTTTGAAATTAATGTTCAGCAATGACTGGTGGTTTACTTGAATATGAAACCTTTATAATGAGTGGCCGTCCTAATAGGGACTAGCCCAGCTGAGTCTATATAATGGTCCTGATATTGTGCTTAGTTTATTATGATTTTAGAACGAACAACATTTGTTGTCTTTTTTGTTTCCATTTCACAGGATTTCTTCCTCCATCAACTACTGGTCTGGAGGATATGGTAGGATGGTCTACAAGACCACACCAGTGGTTTGGACAGTTCTTTAACAAACAATTTGGTCTGTCCTTTTCTTCTTTTGTTTCACTTTGTACAAATTGTCTGAGTGTACCTTTGCAGTAGCAACACCTCTTTGTATCTGGCCCTGAAGAATGCCGGTGTAGTTTCACCTTTGGCAGAAACATGTTGGCCTAATCCATAATACAGCAAAGCATCACAGTGATTTTTTCACACTGTTCTACACTTCTTTTTAACCTGGCGTCTGGGTGAATATCTTTAATAAAAACATTTTTCTTTGCCTCGACCGTCATTTTAAGATCACCTAGTCTTCACTCCCTGTTTTGCACTGCACTTTTTCAGCACCACTCTGTGGCACGAACACCTTTACAAGATGAACCAGTAGTGTGTGTTGTCTGGCCAATTCATCTGGGCTTGAACTCACCACCCTGGTTAGACGTCCTACATGACGAGGATCCGCCAGATGGGTGGGCTGATAGGATATCTAACATATATTCGTGTCATGTGACCACTTGGTCTTGTTCAGTGCAATCCAAAAGGGTCACTTTAATAGGACCTCATAGACTCAGCTACGTCGTTTAACAGACCTTCCAACTCTTTTTGTTCGTTGTAGTTTGATTAGGGGTATTGAGTTTGGTAGGTCTATAAACATAGTCCCCTTGACCCTCCTCAACCTTTGTTTTCCGTTTCAAACTGGGCTACATAGGTCTGATAATGGGGCGGTGGGCGGAGAACCTGATGTCAGTTATATCACACCCAGAAGTGGTGCACGAGAAGCTAGCTAAAGAAGTGTGGGAAGCGAGGATGGCAGAGCCCTTTGATAATTGGTCCTTAGAAAATGTGATTGTTTCACCCATGGGGGTAGCGCCCAAGAAAGAGGAGGGGCAATTTCAACTCATACAACACTTGTCCTGGCTGGAAGGCCAAGCAGTCAATTACTTTATTGGGGATGACTTGGCCTCGTCGTCTTGCTCCTTTTTAGACGTGGCTATGGCTATGGTGGAACAACCTGGACCCCAAGCCTCTATTGCTATTGGTACTTCCGGAGGGTTTTCAATTGCCTGGTATCCAATTTAAACGGGCCTGGTATGTATATAAAGCCCTCCCAATGGGATAGTAGATTTCATTTGCCCTCTATGAGCCCTTCAGTTCGTTCCTGCTGTGGCCCTTTGTGACGGGAACGGGTCACAGGAAGATGACACACAATCTCATTGACTTTTTCATGGTCACTGATTCCAGTTTCACCGACTGTCAGCAGCTGCTGGTTAGTTTTCAGGAGCTCATGGAGGATGTGGGGGTCCCGTTGACCCCGGAAAAAATGGTGGGTCCGGTGACCACCATGTGTTTTCTAGGCATCGAATAAGATTCAGTGGCAATGATAGCGCCTTTCACAGGACAAAAGTCTGGGCATGCAGGTCCTCGTAGACCAGATGTTGTCAAAACCAAAAATTACGGTCAGGGAGGTGAAGTGCTATTGAGACACCTAAATTTCGGATGTAGAGTGGTGCTGGCGGAGAAGACTTTCTGCAGACATCTCCGCTTAGCACTGACTGGGCTGACATTACCAAACCATCATGATAGACTGTCCCCAGGGATTAAGACAGATCTACGGAGGTTTTTTGTAGAGTGATTCATAGCTTGCCAGATATCTGTCAGTCACAGTTAGAAACCGTGCTGTTTTCCACACTTACGTTGTGGATTTTTTCTTTAGGGCTTTTTGGATTTCAGAGTTGCTGGGTCGAAGAGGGGTACAGGGCCTGTAGTGGGAGGAAGTCACCTTTAGGCAGAGTAAGGTGGAAATTTGATTGCTCAGGTCCAAGACGGAGCAGCGGTTGAGGGGAGCAATGGTTTTCCTTGAAAGGCAGAAGAGAGAGGTCTGCCCAGTACTGTGGGTTAGAAAACTCAGGAGTCAGGCAGGGGGACAAATAAGGCTAGCATTTATCCACCTACAAAGGAAGCAAGCAACTTCTTTCCAGCTTTTGGCAGCCCTGCGGAAAGCGGTACCCTAATTGGGCTTGGTGGCATCTCAGTTTGGCACACATTATTTTAGGATCCAGGTAGAGACCGAGCCAGGTAGGAAGGGATGGTCCAGGGAACATCTAATGGGGCTGAGTAGGTGGGCATCCGATTGCTACTCCAGGTATTTTAGAGTTGATGTCAGGGTAGAGGGTGACGTTTTATTGGAAATTATGTGTTTACACTGTTACTTTTGCAGGTTCAGTTCTAGGCCCTTTGTTTGCGGCATTGACGGTGTGGATTGTAGAGCATTTCTTGGGCAGATTGGGCAGCAGTGAGGAAGAAGTGGGTACGAAACCTGAGTTTTCTTGGCAGCACTTTGTCTGTAGAGCGGTTCAGGAAAGGGGGCATGCAGTGGCGGAAGTTGCTCCCCAAACTCAAAAAGTTGTTGAGGAAGCATATATGCCCGGATATATTAGTCATCCGTTTGGGAGAGAAGGACATGGTGGTGGAAAAAGCGTTAGCGTTAATGCAATCCATGAAGCAGTATTTGAGAGAAGTAAGGGCACAGTGTTCAGGGTGCTTCATAGCCTGGACTGAATTTGTTCCCGGGAGGTGCTGCAGGGGTGCATTGAAGCCGGCAGCCATAGATAAAGCCAGGAGAAAAGTAAATAGGGAGATGAGGCGTTTTTGTAGAGAGGATGAGGTAGGACAGTTGCAACATGATGATATTCGTTATGAAGACGCTGAGTTCTTCAGGGATGACGGTGTGCATCTTTTCTTAATATGGCATGAAGCTATATTTGTTGGAGCTGAGGGATTTCTTGGTTCAGATCCTGCAGAGGCAGGAATGAGTAGTCAGTTTAAGGGCAGGGGCAGAATAAGTGAGGGGTGCCTTTAGCTGGTGGAGGTTAGCCCACAAGTTTGCAGGCCTTCACTTACAGTTAGGTTGTTTAATAACATGACATGATATGTGTATTTGTAATGCACATATTTACTCGTAGGCATCTTGACGCTGAAGAACAGATGTTTAATGTTACTCAACGGTACTCATTTTATCGACCTAAGGTAGATGAAAGGCTGAGTGGACATGCCGGGATTTGAACCTGAAACCATGAGGTCGAACACAGGTCCCAGGAGTAGACACATTAGTCCACTGAGCCACCAGACCTGGAATAAGCTAATATTGGCTAAGCAGGCAGGAAAGGGGGGTGGGGAGGGGGTATTGAAGAATTGACAGTCCTGGAGCTACAATTTTACGTCATAGGGACGCCAAGTTGAGCAGAGGGTATTTAGTTCACTGCTAGGCAGAATGTGACAATAGGAAGAAGACAACAGGTCTGGAGGTTCATCCTAATTTTTAACAGTGAAAAATGCTGCCAGACATTCCACACGCCACTTCCAGAGAAGACACCTGAGAGGCGTGAAAATCCCTTACATGCTTCTGCATTATCATTCATTGTGAAGCTGTTGCTTTTGTCTCATAAAAGTCTGAGAATAACACCAAGTGACTGTAAAAGGGCAGAATTCACATTTCACGAATCCGCTGCAACGGAAGCGTTCTGGCACAGCGGGTGAGACGCCGCTCCCAAGGACTGCATAAGGACACACAGAGAGGGTATAAGCTATCCATTTGTAAGCGCAGTCTGGGTGTGACTATGACTCACTGCAGAGTATATTGACATGCATTAACCTTGTGGATTTCTCTTCAATAAACCTGCTACCGGAGAAGGTTTTCTGCTAGGGTTAGTAACCTTGTAAAACAAGGCGTTCCGTTATTAGAATGAAGTAATCTTTGTTTTCTAGTTAACGAGTGTACTACACAGGAAGTTAGTAATGGTTTCACAATTTGACGGCCTCAAAGAGTATTTGTGAAATGTAGTAAATTGTGAAACATTGTGCTAATCTAGAGACACTGTCCAATGTAATGTACATGCAGCTGTGGATGGGAATGCACAGAAATGCCGACCTGAGTACTTGTGGTGGCATACATAATGCACAAGAACACAAACCTGTGTACTTGTGGGAAACGTGCGTAATGCACAGAAAACACAAACCTACGTACATGTGCGTGGCATGCGCAATGTACAGGGACACAACATGGCATGCGCGTAGCACACTCAGAAACACAAACCTGCGTAAAGGTGCGTTGATGGCGTTATGCATAAGAACGCAAATATCTGTGTGAGTTATATGTTTAGGTTAGACTTATACAAAACTGTAAGTCATTCTTTGAATGTCAGTAACTCGGAGCTGTATTTCTGAGTGCAGTCAGTTACACAGTCGAATTTCCTCAGATATGGTGTTCTGTTCAGCGCTTAAAATATTTATGGCAATTACTCCGCTCTATTTACCGCGTGATTGCAACCGTCAATGCAACTCATAGATGTAACAAGCATTTACAATGTGACCGTTTCGCCTTTGCAAAAGTTAGAACTATTGGCATTGTAAATGAGAACATTTTTATTTATGTGTTGGTTTTGCAAACAGATAAATAAATGGCATTGTCATTTACAATGCCAATAGCTTAATCTCTCGCAAATCCGAAACCTATTGCATTTGCACCCACACACCCACACACACACACACACACACACACACACACAGAGCCACTCACACCCACATAGCCTCACACACACACACAGAGCCACACACACACACACACACAGAGCCCCCCACACACACACACAGACACACACAGAAACACACACACACCTGCGACACAACACCTTCCATTCCCTTTTCAGCCAACAGCACCTTGCTTCGGGAGTTCGATAGAACAAGAACGTTAAACTACAAGTCCCAAAAATGCAAAGTGCGGTTGGTTGCACACAGGGTTCTCTGGGGTGAGGTTGGCTAACATAGGGTTCTCTGGGGTGAGGTTGGCTACAAATAGGGTTCTCTGGAGGTGAGATTGGCTACACACAGGGTTTTCTGGGGTGAGGTTGGCTACACACAGGGTTCTCTGGGGGTGAGGTTGGCTACACACGGGGTTCTCTGGGGGTGAGGTTGGTTATAAACAGGGTTCTCTGGGGTGAGGTTGGCTACACACAGGGTTATCTGAGGGTGAGGTTGGCTACACACAGGGTTCTCTGGGTGCGGTTGGCTACACACTGGGTTCTCTAGGGGTGAGGTCACCTGCCCCTTAAAACGTAATTACTAATTTTGCGTTTAAAAAAATTATAAAACATTAAATGGGTTTTCTCCACTGTACCTCTGCTTGGGGTCCGATGGAGGGATCTGTTTCAGCACACACCATGCACGCTCACCTCCCGCGAGCATCTACAGATGATGCCCCCCGCGGCCGGGGTCCTGGTGGGGGGGAGGAGGGGCATGCGGCTGCCTGGCCCCCACAGTACCACAGATGGCAGCACGGCCAGACTGTTGCGCCATGCCGCCACTGATAATGCCACCGCGGGCGCCGGGACTCCTCTCCGTGCAGCGGGCACTGCTGTTTCACATGCTGGGGACCGCTGGGCTCTACTGCAGGAGTGGCAAGCATGCCCCCTGTCCCCGGCTGCGGCCTCCCTCCCGGCGGCGCCCGACGCACGCCCACTAGCCTTTGTTATTGGGAACTGCAGCTTAACCTTGCGGCGGATGAGGGGCACCACTGAGGGGACGGAGCGGCCGGGGCGCTGCCTCCCAGCTGGGAGGACCTGGGCACCGCCGTGGGCAGCCCCTTCACGGAGCCCGGAGACATCCTTTCCAGTCCCAGTAATGCCACCCATCCCTCAAAATATACTTCTACTCGGCTCCAGAAAAACCCAGAATGCTGTGTGCGCCTCTTGCTCATGAAACCAGAAAACGCAATTCACCAAGGACGAAAACTCAACTGAAAATGCAACAACGAAATTAAAGGAAATGCCGACAAGATGGCCATTCTATTTTATTACTTTCTTTAAGGTTTCGCACCTTGTGTCCTCTTTTTGTTTCTTTGGTGTGAAATTCACCAATGACCAGGTGGGAAACTGGAGAGGGGTGTTACTGAGCTTCAAGAGAATTCAGCGAGGAATTCAAGGGGCCGAGCAACATTACAGGTGAGAAAACACCGGAGGAGGGTCGTTTTGACAGGCGGCGGCCGAGGTTGTGGGCGAGCTTGAGAGGTGAGAGACAGCGCATGAAGGGCTGTAAAATGGCGTAGGAGGGGCAGGAAGGCAGTCGTACGCATACGTAGTGTGGATAGTGAAGCTTGCTTCATTGAGGGATACAAGACAGGGAAGAAGACAAGTCCTAACAAGCGCTCGCCATTTGTTTGCAAGCCCCGTCCATTTCAGACTGGGGGGGGCGTGTTTTTCTTTCTCCCCTCTTCTCCATTGGCTGGAATGTAAACAACGTGTGTGTTTTTGACTTGTTGTTTACATTCCAACCAATGGAAAGAGGAGAAAAAGAAACGAAAAAAACACGCCCCTCAATCCGAAAAAGACGGGGCTTAGAGCAACAAAATAACATCACTGAGCCCTCTTCTCCAATGGCTGGCCGCCATTTAGGAGGCAAGCCAATGGAGAAGAGGGGCGGGGTTTACCCTCGCTACTCTAAGACATTAAGTCTTGTTGGCGAGACTGCGCATGTGTGCAGCCTACGCCAGTCTCGATCTAAAAAGGACTGTCCATCCCTTAAATGAAAAGCCAAATGCAGAATATCTGACTGGTGAGCGCGAGGTGGTACATCCTTATTCAGGTAAATTATTACATTGTGGAAAATCTTTTTAATTAAACTGTCCTTAGTCTGTAAACCAACGCACACTGGACCTGGTGCTGAGTCCCACATCCAGCATAGAAAACAGCACCACGGTTCACCGCAACTCATCTGGAAGGAGGAAAAAGAGACAACAATGTTTTCTGAACAGGAAAAGAGCACAAAAGAAAAGGGGTAAGGAGGAATAGAGGGAAGGAAGAAAAGGATATAGATGGGGCGAGAAGAGGGGCAACTACAGAAAATGGGAGAGTTGGGCACTGGAAAGATTTAGAGAACGAGATATGAAGAGAGGCGCTGAAGGAGGAGAAGAGGGAGTGGCATGGAAGTTCACGCAGGGAAAACAGCGAGAAGGTTGACAGGGATGAGGAAGATCGGATCGCAGGAAGCATCCTGCTCTAAAGGGAAGTCTGTGTGATCTGGAAAAATAGGAATGCATTGTGTTTTGAACATAAAAAGCATTCACAGTGTTTTGAGAAATTAGGAATATTATTCATTATGAATAGTTTGAGGAAGAAAGTGTGGAAGGCGTACTTATTCTGTAATGCAGAAAGCTGCTAAAAGGCAAAACATAATGAGTGGAAAAACTACAATTGCATCAGTACACTGTAGGTATCGCAGATCATCCTACAGAAATGGCTGTTTTCTTTGGAATTTTAACTACATGCAGCTCTGATAAGAGAGTTCCCACGTTAAATCTGGTTCATCTTAAAACTGTGAATGTGCTATAATAAGAGCAATTTCTATTGCTGGTGCTTTCTGATTTCTGCAGAAGTTATTGTTTGTAATGTTTCTTACCACGGCTGGCACGATTGACTCTGAAAAGCTCTGCATACTGAAACATGTTCGGGTCTCCCTGCAGGAATCTGCATTTCAGAACAGAAAAAAGCCTGCAACTCATCATGACTCACTGGTTGGTTCTGTAGTGAGGCTAAGCCGTCAGTAAGGGTGTCTCTCACTCAGCTCACACCACATTAGTGGAGCTGTTTTTTACTGTTTCCCTTCAACTTGCAGGCCCACCTATTCCAGGAAGTGCCCATCGCTGAGCCCATCCATCCTGATTCTAATGAACCCTCAAAACAATGACCCTCGCCCCCACCCATTGAAACTGGTGAATGCCCCACCAGTCCAAGCGTTGGCAGCAGTGCCAGAAACAATCTCAGGAAGGAAAGGACCCACTTCCCCAGGATACACCGAAGGATTGCACCGATAAGATAAATGAACAAGCTAACTGCACATTGCCCATGTGTCCAAATAAGTATTGAGGGTGCTTGCAGGACATCTCTTATGGGAGTGACTTGCAAGTTCTCTTCAGAAACTGAAAACAGGCTGAAAGTCAGTTTCCCTATGCCCTCTTCAGTAAGTTTGTTCACTTGCTCCTCCTTTTTGCAAGTTCCTTCTCATGCAGTGAAGTAGAAAAAATTCCCAGATATTCTTCTTTGAGGTTCATGAAAAAAGCAGTAAAACTTATTTTACACCTTCTAATATGAGATAGTAACCAAGAAGACCGTATCAAATATTGCTCAAGATAAATTTAAAGACTTCATTCAAAAGGGAAGATTTGGGTTTCCTAATTAAAAGAAACAGCGTTTTGCTTTTGAATTTTTTCAAACACAATATTGTCTAACACAGAAAACACAAGCGTTAATTTGGCCGACAATTGAATGTAATGCCCCTATTGAAATATGTAGAATATTTGTATTATTCTGTTAAAACTCTAAATTAATATACAAGTAGTCTAGGTAGTATTGGTTTGATACATATGTATCAAACAGGCCATCAATAATCAATTACTGGGGTCCTGGGTCATAAATGCCCCCAATAAAAAGGTCAGAAATGTGCTCCTATAGTCTTACTGCAAATAATTATAAATTGTCAAATAATTAAGTCAGTATATGTGAACAAAACCTATGCATATTCGTGAGAAGTCAAGATGAACTGAGTCATTTGGTATGTATCAAATTTGAGAGGGCTGCTGTTTGCTATTTTATGTGCTTAAACTACAATTTTGCAATTATTATATATTCCTAGATGAGTAGGGAACGTGAAAGCAGGCTACACAAGAAACTGATCTGCTTGTAGAAATGTCTCTGACCTAGTTTACACCATATCTGGTTTTATTCACAGTCCATACTCAAAATATATTGCAAGCACCTTAATGGTTATATTTTGATATTTATTCATATTATCATAGGACACAGATAAGTAATAGGTTTTTTAGACTGGTACAAAGTCATGACCTTGTCTCTGTGAAATACAATGCTGGGGCTTGTTGGAATTGTCACAATATTATGCTTCCACCAATGCTGACAAAGCGCATATCAGAGTTGTAGAGAAAGGGGGACTCCTTGCCTAGTGTGGAAGGCATATAGGGCAAGGAGCTCGCGAATGGTCATCAGAGGGAAAGCGCCTATCTGTTAGCTTCCAAGCGTAGAGGGAAAGTGAGTCAGGGTTGGGTCCTGAGATGTAGATGCAGCAGACAAGGCATTATAACATCCGTGAGGTAATGGGTAGATTATTTTATTACCACATCACCACAATGTTTATTACATTCTGCATGAGCAGTATTCTTCTTTCTGGTAGGTAAACATAATGCAGAGCCACTGGTTCCCGCACTCAGCATATCAAATAGCTTTCAGAAGATGTTAACAATCCATAAATAATTCTAACCACTTTTGTGATGATATAAATAGATGTATAAGTGAGGAAGATACCGCCTAAGACTCTCTGCTTGCCGAAGGATTGCTGGGTTTGGAAAACCACTTACACAAAGCAGGGCATGGGCAGCTGTTATTCAAGAGCTGTTAACCCAGACGTGCATATTTAACAGGGAAAACATCACTAAATATTGATGGCCTTAAATCGATGGCTGCACTATGGCTACAATATGTTACATCGGATCAGAGTTGACACCAAACTGACAAAAAGGCACAGTAGCTTTCAATGTAGATGTAGCGTTGTCCTGACACGATACATGAGCGAGCAGAAGGGATAGTATAATAGTGTGTGTTCAAGTTCAAGTTCAGGAATTTGTATAGCGCACTACTCACCCAGAGGGTCTCAAGGCGCTTGGGGGAGGGTGTGCATTATTTATCGAAGAGCCAGGTTTTAAGTTGTTTTCTGAAGGAAATGTGGTTCTGTGTAAGGCGGAGGTGAGAGGGGAGAGAATTCCAGGTTTTGGCCGCTAAGTAGGAGAAGGATCTTCCTCCCATGGTGGATCTGTGGATGCGCGGAATTGCGGCGAGGGCTTGATTGGAGGATCGTAGTTGGCGGGTGGGTGTGTAGAAGGACAGCCGTGTGTTGAGGCATTCGGGTCCTAGGTTGTAGAGGGCCTTGTGTGCGTGGGTGAGGAGACGGAAAGTTATTCTCTTGTTGACACAGCTTCACTTTGAAGGAGTAACTACTCTCAAGCACGAAGCAATTAAGTCTATTCTCAGAGATAAATGCAGCTAGTTGAATTTAGCAGACCCAATGAAGCTAAACGGAAAACAAACAACATAGACAGGAATATTAAACACCATAAAGTACTAAAGCACAGGAAAGGTTACTAAAAGAGACTGGTATGTCGCACAGCAGGTCGAAGCTAAAACACACCTCCCAGTTACACCGATGCTGAAGCTGTATAACCTGCAGTGAAAGGACTATGTGCACGAGACCAGTAAAAAACACCCTAACAAGTATACAAATAAATGTTTAGGTAAATATCCAATAATTGGAGACATAGAAATGTGGACAGATATATTAGACTGCCATATATGGAAGGAGGCCATGCATCATAAAGCAAATCGATTAAAACAAATAAAACAACTGCAGACCTGGAAGTCTGAAAAGAGGCATATCTGCCTTGTTACAAGTGAATGCCTCATTTAAGTTAGGCTGGAAAGCAGCAATACCTAGCACTATCAAAGCTAGCAGATGACTTTGTGTGCATTGCCCCATCTCTCTTAGAAAGAAAACCCCACATTGAGGCTACACCTTGGTCTACAACTAAATGAAAGCTGGGACCTTTGCTGAGTAGACTGAGTTTGTGTTGTAAGAAGTGAACTTTAAAACACATGAACAGCAAAATACCGCAAAGCAGATACTTTGCAGATGCTGTATGTACAATGTGACCCCACCTGAGCTAATGTGTACCAGAAATGAATGAATGAATGAAACATTTTTTATAGCGCAAGGCGACTACTCGAATGAGTGTCCCAGCGCTGCCAGAATTGGTTAGGAAAGCTGTGGAGCGCTACTGGATTTTAATAAGCCACGTTTTCAAGTGTTACTTAAAGACTGAGACATCTAAGATGGAATGTAGGGAGACCGGGAGCCTGTTCCAAGCCTGGGCCGCTAAGAACCCAAAGGATCAACCGCCCATTCGGGCTAAACGTACTTTAGGAGTACAAGCACGGTTAGAGGAGGAGGATCTTAGGGATCGAGCTGGGATATAACGCTTACCTCATTTGGTAAGGTAGCTGGCTCATATCCCATGAAAGTCTTTAAAGAAGACAACAAGAGCTTTGAATTTAATCCTCTCCTTCATTCTCAGCCAGTGAAGTGATTAAGGAGGGGGGACATTGGAGATCTTGGTTTTGGGTGGAGAATCGCCCTGGCTGTGGCGTTCTGTACCACTTATAGGCGCTGTATAAGATAGTATGGATGACCCAAATACGAGGCATTTGTGTAGTCCAGTCTTGACGTCACCAAGGCCTGGATTACAATTTTCCTGTCAAGAGAGAAAGACATTTTCTCAACGTGCGCAGAATGCCAAAGCAGGTGCTAACCAGAGGTTGGACCTTGGAATTCATGGACAAGGTGTTATCCAGCAAAACTCTGAGGTTTCTTACGACTGGTTGCTCAGTGTGCGGCAGCGATATTCTTCTGGCCGCCAGGCGTACCAGTTACTGATAGCAGGTTGGCCTAAGAAGACAATCTCGCATTTATCCGAGTTGAATTTGAGCTTGTTCTCCTCCAGCCACTGGAAAACCTTAGAAAGGCAGGTCCTGATACTTGCCCTGTCGAAAACTATTCCTTTCCCACAGGTGAACTTTTCTTTATTTCTCTGTATCTAGCAATCACATTAACATGCATGTTCACTATATGAGCAATTAAAGAAATGGGGTGACCCAAACAGTACTGGACCTGGGTATTATATCGATATAAACAACAATGGTCCAAGACCTATATATTTCTGATTGAACAATGAATCCAAATTTCACAATTACAGAGCATATGTTATTTGAACAGCTCTACTCAATTAATGATAACCATATAAAAAGACGGCAACAGCATCAATCTCCAAATACATACAATACTTTAATCTATTGTATCAATCAGAATTGTCATATTCAAAATTTGAAATTCAGTACACAATTTATATATACATTGCCCCGTATAGAATGTGCAGTATAGCAAAGGGTGTCAAAGAATGTGAAAGTGATGAAGATGAAGAGAAAAGAAATCACACAAAATTATAAATAAAACAGTTCCAATAATTTCCAAAACAATATCCGGCCCGCAAATGCTGGACCTGTACAGCCTGGCCACTTCAAATAGTCCACAAATCTCTCTATTGTTGTTCTCAGACAGAGAATGTTATTAATATCTGCACTGTATCATGGAGAGAAAAAAATATCTAGTGATCCAGGTATTAGAAAAATGTCAACGTTTCGACTCGTCTTGCGGCCTTGCGGTCGATTATGCCTGGGCCATGAGAGTCTTCTTCAGGACATATTTAATGGGGCAACCCAGGGATCTTTTTGGTGACCCTGTAGAGAAAATAAATAAAGGACCATAAAATTGGAGCCGTTGCCTAATCACTAAACTGAGGACCCAAGCCCAAGCTTGCTTACCCTTCTCGGGGATCAGTGGTCGTGGTTCCCACTCCAATTGGATCAGTCAGTGTAATCCTAAAAAGGTCCTGTTGTACAAACTGGTATGATGACCAGGGTTCTGTAAGTCAATGAGGAGCCTATATAAGACTCTGTAGTCCCAGACCAACGAACTCAAAAAACTCAGGCCAAAGTAAAGCAAAAAATGACCTCATTAATGGTTTTGAGTTCTCCTATCGTTGATAGATGTACACTTTGTTGCTCAATATCTTGTCAACAGGAAGCTGTAACATTATAACAGCAATTGTAATAGTTGGACCAGACGGATGGAATTATAAATTACCTCTATGTGCAAAGCGCTCACCGTTTGTCAAAATCCAAAGCCCAATCTTGAGTTTTTTCTTTTGTTTTTTTTCGTGACCTCTATGCGATATTTTTAGATGAATCGTCACGCTGTAAAAAATAAATAGAACCAACTGATGAGGACCCCTCCCAACAATGGGTTGTTCCGAGGTTAAGTAATTCGATTTGACATTAAAATCATTACCTCGTGGGGTATATTCTCCTTTCCTCTTAGTGATGTCCACTCCACAAGTGGTCGCACCGACGTTTTTAATTCGCCAGGCGGCTGAAATGACACGAACCACATCGTTAACACCTACTCTTGTTAAATTAGTTTGTGTATCCGGTAGCCACGAGCCTCATAACCCCAGACGCTTACTGTTTCACAACGGGAATTCAAATTCCAAACACGCGTCTCAACGATCACCGCGCCAACTTCTCTCAAAGTAACACATCGTCTGACCAGCCCTGCGGGTCTAGTTGGACCGGTCGTCTTTTAATGTTGTACTTCCGAATGGTAAACAGCAGCAAAGGACCAAGCTGATCTTTGCTTACCTAGCAGCGTGTTACTAATTTACATACACAACTTAACTTCAGAGGCAATACCTCATCTCAAAATACTGAATATTACATTGTCAATTATTTCCCAAACAATGTGGAAACGCGAGCTAACGAAGATGTAAGACATGCTAATTTACTTCTTATATATCCACAATGCTCGTAGTTCAATTAGCCAAGCCCGAGTATATTTTCTTATCCAGATCCGATCTCGAGTGTCAATCATAATTTGAAACAGAGATAAATAAAACTTGCGGCGGCCATCTTGGTTTGGGACCACAATTACAATTCCCGGTTTTCATCCCACAACTGTATTGGTGTACACAAATTCAAATGCAGCAGTTTTAACATCAATATTAACATATATACATATTTACATAGAATTTATCGCATGCTTAACAAATTATACATACAACTGGGAATGGTCTGGGACTACAGAGTCTTATATAGGCTCCTCATTGTTCTTACAGAACCCTGGTCATCATACCAGTTTGTACAACAGGACCTTTTTAGGATTACACTGACTGATCAAATTGGAGTGGGAACCACGACCACTGATCCCCGAGAAGGGTCAGCAAGCTTGGGCTTGGGTCCTCAGTTTAGTGATTAGGCAACGGCTCCAATTTTATGGTCCTTTATTTATTTTCTCTACAGGGTCACCAAAAAGATCCCTGGGTTGCCCCATTAAATATGTCCTGAAGAAGACTCGCATGGCCCAGGCATAATCGACCGCAAGGCTGCAAGACGAGTCGAAACGTTGACATTTTTCTAATACCTGGATCACTAGATATATTTTTCTCTCCATGATACAGTGCAGATATTAATAACATTCTCTGTCTGAGAACAACAATAGAGAGATTTGTGGACTATTTGAAGTGGCCAGGCTGTACAGGTCCAGCATTTGCGGGCCGGATATGGTTTTGGAAATTATTGGAACTGTTTTATTTATAATTTTGTGTGATTTTTTTTCTCTTCATCTTCATCACTTTCACATTCTTTGACACCCTTTGCTATACTGCACGTTCTATACGGGGCAATGTATATATAAATTGTGTACAGAATTGCAAATTTTGAATATGACAATTCTGATTGATACAATAGATTATAGTATTGTATGTATTTGGAGATTGATGCTGTTGCCGTCTTTTATATGGTTATCATTAATTGAGTAGAGCTGTTCAAATAACATATGCTCTGTAATTGTGAAATTTAGATTATTGTTCAATCAGAAATATATAGGTCTTGGGCCATTGTTGTTTATATCACTATATGAGCAAGGCGCTTTGTCCCAGGTGGTTTATATATAAGTATAGTTGAATGGGAACTGAACTTAGAGGGCTAAACAATGAATGGTTTGCTGGGTACAAAAGGGAAGTGAAAAGTAAAAAGTAAAAAATCAAGTATAGATTTAAACAGTCAAAAAGGATTAGATGAGGTATAAGGCTCATGATCATCTATGAAAAACGGATGAAAAGATAATAGGTAAGGTTGTAGACCTAATATAAACATTTGGGGCCTCATTACGATGTCGGTCTGAAAGACTCCTCCCGACGGTCGGAACATCCTTGACCATGTCGGAACCTTTCTGACTGACTTGGTCGGTTTACAATACACCCGACCGATTACGATGTTTGAGGTTGGATTGCAACCCGCACAGTCTTTCCGACTCAGTTCCAACCGACTCTCTGAGAATTTGTGTTGGTCAGAACCATATTCTACAGCTCTAAGTACAGCGTTTCTGACCGAGCGAGTACAATGCTGATTTCCAACAGCCTTTCTGAGTCTGCCTGTCCAACACGTAAAGGCTGTTGGAAACTGATTTTGGGGGCCCCTGACAGACCCCCCTTTCTTGCGGCCTCCGGTTTGTAAAACCCTGCACTGTGTGGCAGGCACAATGGGTTGCCCGTGACAGGGTGCATGGTTTTACACACACACACCCCATTTCCCCATAGGAGCCTGAGTTGTCGGGCGGAACACAGGCTCCCATAGAAGTCAATGGGACTCCGACCGAGCAATATTCGGTCGCATCGTAATCAGTCAGGCGGAAACGCCGACCGCTAGTCGGTCAAATCGGGCGGACACTTTCCACTGAAATAGTAATGAGGCCCTAGGGGTAGAAGAGTGCTGCACTCATTTGTTATAGGGGAATTCTGCAATGGTGTTATGCAATAATGTAAGTAGAATGTCACGTATGACAAAGAAATCGAATGAAACTAAAAAAGCCAATAGGTTTGAGTAGTGGTTTATTTCATTTTTAACAATTGTTATTGTGCAATAGAGTTGTTTCATTAGAGGCATATTTTATTTCCATTTTTCAATTTTGACATTGTTATGCAATTTGATATGAGCAGTGGTGTGCACTGCTTCATGGGAAGAAATACATATTCAAACAAAAAAGTTTTCAAAAGATAGTGGAAACTGTTATGAAAATATTGATGTTTAGATATAATAGTATTGTACAATAAGACAAATAAGTATGCCTATATCTTTGTTGCTAAAGTATAATATTTGTACTACTTGAAAGTGTTGAATATTTATTATCTATTCATTACTACAAAAGTGTTAAATGTAATTGGAGAATACTAATTTGTTATAATAGTTTGTTCAAGGAACATGGCGGCGGGTTAACGCCGGCTGCGGGAGCTCTGCTTCTGACTGGAGATGCCGCTAGATGTCTGTGTCCGTCTGAGGCTCACGAGCAGCTAGGAAGCAGTGAGAGTGCAGAAATTATGTGCCGCGATTAGCTTGCCGAATATTTACCCCATGTACGTTGTTTTCTTACCCGTTTTTCAAAACCGGCATTCTCCGAGCTGCGGGACCCAGGGGCAGTCTCGGATGGGTGCAGAGACGCTGACGGAGGTGAAGGAGGAGGAGGGGCTTGGTGGGGGAGTCGGCGCCTACTGTGGACAACAAGCAAGGCTTTGGTGTAGAATCCGGGTGGCGGCAGCGAGGATCAATTTCCGACCCTTGAATTGTGCCGTGAGTCGGGCTAAAGCTGTGACTACAGATGCACGGTCAGTGACGGGGGTGCGGGGGAGGAGAGGCGAATACTGCATGGTTGGCGCTGCTGGTGTCAGTGCTCCTGAAGCTAGTGGGTGCTGTGGAGGACTGTTGCCTGGGCGCTGGTCCGAGGCTACTGGGTGGCTTGGCAGCGAGAGAGACGAAGGGATGGACATTGAGCCAGAGCAGCCCCTTACAACCACTTCTGAAGAGCGCTCTGTTAGGCAGAAAGCACATCAGGGGCGAAAAGTAATGGGAGAGGGTATTGGAGGGAGAGAAGGCGGAGAAGCCAGGAAACAGCCATCTGAAGTACAGTCCGCCCCTCCAGTGCCGAGAAATAGATACCGTCTCCCAGGGCTTAATTTGAGCCGGAGCTTGCCGGTGTTTAGCACCGGCACCTAATTATGAGGGCCGGGTCTATTACGCGGCATTAAGTGCACCTGTCTTGCCTTCGAATTTGATTTTTGAAAGTTGTGACTCATGCGCACTGGCACACACAGAGAGTGTGTGCTGCGCCTGCTGTGGTACTGCTGTCAGTGTTGTGGTGCCAAACTTGTTGACTCAATGACTTGATGATGCATCTGCAGCTAAAAAACAGTACTTACTGCTGTCAGTGACGTGACGTCACGTGCTTGCCCTGCTCCCAGTGATTTCCTCTCTCTCAAGACTTCACTGCCGCGGATCAGTCAGGGCCCCAGTGGGCGGGACACTAGTTAGTGAGTAGTGTTGTTGCAGGGTACTGGGCAGGGCTTTGCTGCGGGGGTTGGGGCTATGCTCGGCAGAGGGGGAGTGACGCGTGCGCAGATTATGCATGCAATTAAATGCACGCGCATTTTCCTGCCCGAGGCCCGCCCCAGCATACCCGCACCGCACCTCTCCTCTCCCCGAGTATCTAGGAGGGTACTCGCCGCCTTATTCAAAGTTGCTGGAGTTGGGACAATTGAGTTGGGACCAGTACAGCTATGCTCAGCAGGTGAGGGCGAGGCGCGAGCGAGGCAGGGCCTGGCGCTGATTAATTTACTGGTGGTCAGGTTTTTAAAATCATGCTGATTGGTCTACCAGCCGCGACTGGACAAGATGGCCTGGGGGTAGGCCGGCGCCTGCGGCGGCCGAAATAATCATCATGAGCTGCGCAGGCAGGTGAGGCAGGGCAGGGCCTGGGGGCCGCAGCCGCAGGCGCAGGATTACGTTTTTTAAAAATGATAATTGTTGATTGATGGCCTGGGAATCGATAGGCGGCGTAGGACGCAGACATATTATGAATTAAAATAAATCTGCGCAGTTGAGGCCTACAGATTTACTTTTTTATGTTCATGGTCACGGCCCTGCTTGTTGTTTCTGATCCCCAGTTTGATCATCACGATGCACGATCGTGTTTTGTTGCCAACCAGCAGTGTGCCCTGCAGTGGGCAGTAGTGGCTATTTGTTGTGCAGTTGCGGGCCGGACTGCCTGGAGTCAGTAGTATGCAGGGCAGGAGGATTCAGTTTCGTTTTCAGGGCAGGCCGGGCACGCTCATAAAATCTCTGGGGGGTTGGGGCTGTGCCCTGCCAGGCAAGCAGCGTTGCCAAATGTTCTCACATTGAAATGCGCGCGCATTCACTGCTTTGCCTCCACACCCCACTGATAAGGACGGTCAGTCAGTTGCGCCACCATCTAAAGACTAAGGGGCAGATTTATGAGGCCTTTGCGCCACGTTTACGCCGCTGTTGCGTCACGCATCTGTGCCGTTTTTGCACCATGGTGCGCCGCATTATAAATGCGGCGCACCATGGCTGGCGGAGCTGTGGCGCACTGTGGCGCATGTTAACTGGCGCATCCCTGGGGATGCGCCAGTTAACATAAATCTGCCTTTAAGTACTGTAATGGATTTCTACAGAGGGAAGGCCAATATTCACCTCTGGATGATTCTAGCTGATTTGTGATGTTTAGTCTTTGATAACGTATTAACCCTTCTGACAACTGAGACAGAACTGCTTTTTGTGAATTCTATTTTCAGCCTCTAGAACTGCTATTTTAAATATACGTGAATTTTGCCTATTTCCCTAAATCAAATTTGTCTAACAATTTAACTATTGCTCGAAAGCATCTGCCCCGGGCTGTCAAGGGAGAAGGCATCCATCTGCAAAGAGTCAGGCTTTACTATGATTGTCCCTAAAGGAGCTACCTCAAATCTAATTGCAGCCTCTAATACTGATAAGTGTTTGAGGCACTAGTGAGGCTTGCTTTTCAAACAAGGTGCCAAGTTCAAGAAGTAACTGACCGAGCCAGTGGACCGAGCTCTCTATTGTGTGAGGTAGAATTCTCCAGAGGTGAGAGGGAGATTGAGGCATAGAAGTCGAGATCGGGGGCGATTGAGGCTGAGATGAGAGGAAAAAGAGTGAGGCAGAGATGAGAGGGAGAATGAGATAGAGGTATGAGGCACTTATGCGCTATGTGATTGAGGAAGAAGGAAGTGAATCTACATAAAAGAGAAGTGAGGCAGCAGCATACGCTTTGTGAATGTGAAGGGTAGTGCAGTGGTGAGGGGTAGGAAGGGATGAGACAAAGGTACGATGGGGTGAGGTGTGTAACACAGAGCCGTCAGCAAAGATCTGTTTCATTCTTTCATGTAGCAGTAGCACTATGGGGTGGGCTGGGGTAGGGGGGTCAGTTTGCCAGTATATTCTTGTTTTAAAAGTAGCTGGTGCCGAGTTCCTGGGCTCCAGTAATATTCAGGCAAAAAGTAAAATGTCAAGATAACTCTGGTGATTAATCGTCTACCTGGAGAGAGCCAGCCAGGAGCTTTGTCTAGGGGAAGCTGGGACTGCTTGAAAGGTAGTACAGGCCAGGGAGGGTTATATACCTGGCTGCTGCAAATAACGTTTACCATGCCGATCAAAAAGTGGATATAATGTAAAATAGATCAGTGTGTTACTGCTTCTGTCGGAGAGATCCTTTTGTTACTTGCAGTTTGTGAGTTAAAATGCTATCATAGAACAGCAAGCTATTAACTAGTCTGTCTGTCATCAAAGAGCTGCATGCAAACGGCAAGTTATATATTACAACTATACAATGCTGGTATGTTTTGAATTCTGCATTTGCGCTTTTTCAGACTTTGAAATCCTAAACTATATTGCCTACAATGACAATCATGGATTACACGTGACTCCTATACCTTGTAGTCCTGTCTGATGTAACATTCCCTCTATACTGAGTTACATACATAGGATCAGCAAGATATATATTACCTCTGACTTTTAGCAGTACCAGTTGAAAATGTGGGTGGAGCTAATAGAGTAAGTGGGTGGAGCCAGTGGATGAAGTGGGTGGAGCCAGAGAAAAGTAGGTGTGGCCTCCAACAAACATTTGAGCACCTACACTTCATATTTTACAAATTAAGCACTGCATTCTCCGTTCCCAGCCTGAGAAGGAGCAGCTATTCCCTTCTGCCGGCTGCGCAGGTCCCTCTAACCCCACGACAGAAGAAGAGGGAAAGGAGAGAGAGAAGCAAGACAGGGGAGGTTAAGAAACATAAACACTGCTTAAATATATCAAAACCTGCCCCCTCACTTAAGTCTTATTTCAAAATAATGGAAAAGGTAACTGCCCCCAAGGCCCTTCCTACTACTACTACCCCTACTGCCAGTACAGATAAGGTGGGTAAGCTGGTGCTCCCCCTCGTAATTCCTCATGTATCAGTTGCACTTGAGAATAGGTATTCCCCATTGCTTTCCGAGCCGGAGACAGATTTAGGTGTAGGTGATCCTACGTCTACTTTGGAGGCAGAGGGTTCCTTATCCCAGTTATCACCAGGGCATAGTTCCCAGCTCATAGCTAGATCTTTCTGTGATAGACTCTTTGGTGGCTCAAGCGACAGAGAAGGGAACTAATCAGTCCCAGCTCGAGCTACTCTTTCAATCCCTACGCGAAGATCGACTTTCAAAATTACTCCCCAAATGTGAAATCTCCGAGGGGAGCCAGAAGGAGATCAACGAGAAGTGTACCAGTCTGAAGAATAAACTAGACGATATCTGCACTCGGACGGAGGCGTTGGAAGGAGAAGTTGCTACCCTTTCCCAAGTTTCCCAGGCCCAATCAAGAGATATAACTGAGTTAAAAGCACAGAACAGGTCACTGCAAATGGACATGGAACGATTAGAGATCCATGCCAGAAGGAATAATTTAAAATTCCTTAAAATACCTGAAGGGGTGGAAAATAGAGATGTAAAATCTCTGGTCTGCAAACTACTGAGAGAAGGAGTGCTAAAAAATAAACTAGACATCGATCTTGAAGGTGAAATACAGCGGGCACATAGGGACCCACTTAGGCAACATCCAGATAGGAAAGCTTCAAGAAAGATACTGGTCAATTTTCACACCTACGCAGTAAAGGAGCTGATACTAGGTAGGGCCCTCGTGGATCCTTCTCTCCAGATAGACTCCACTAAATACCTTATTCGCTCTGATGTAGGCAGAGTTACAGCACAAAGGCAGTGGGAGCTGGGGTCTCGAATGTTGGACTTGAGAAGTCAGGGAGCCCAGGTGTTGATGACATTAACTGCGGCATTGAGGGTGGTGTGGAGAAATAAAACATAAAACTTCACCTCTCCTCAGGAAGTCGACACTTTCTTAATCAGTATGAAGGAGACTCAACGTTAGAACTTCTTGTTATGATAGGGCTACTAATAGGATTTCACATATCATATATTCTGCACCCAGTTTATCACTGCCTATCTTTTTGAAAAGAAAGGGAGTAAGCGTGATAAGACTGGGAGTGGTAAGCACAATAGGGAATAATAGACTAAATATTAGTATAGAACACATATGGTAGTTAAACATTTCAGAAATATAAGTAAAGTATCTAAATCAAAGAAGAGGGAAAAAAATGGGAAAAAATAATACATATATTTTGTCGTCTTATTTGTTTCCTTTTCTTTCACTTATATAGCTAGTAGGGGGCACAGTTAGTTTTACAGGTTTCCTTATATCTTTTGACACAGAGACAGATCCTAAGTCAGAACTAAGGATTCCCAATTGGCGACAAGATCACCAAGGTTCACAAGGGGGGGGTTCCTCAAGTGTGGTGGGTGGGTGCAGGGGGGGGGTAATAAAGAGAAAAAAACATTCCTCATATAACCATGAAGGCTAAGAAAAACAAGGCGCAACTCTCCAGTAGGAAAAAGATCCAGGATAGTTTTGAGTTTTCTTCAGGAAATCCCTTCTCATGACAAGTACATTTACTAAAAGAAAAATAGTAAGCTGGAATGTTAACGGGTTAAGGGAAGGTAGGAAACGCTCTAGAATCTGCACATTTTTGAATAAATCAAAGGCTGACATCTGTCTCCTAGAAGAAACTCACTTAGAGTCACAAGAGTGCACAGCAGCATTTAGGAACCAAAGGTGGATTCAGGACCTCCTTTGCTCCAATCAGAGAGGAAATACTAGAGGAGTGGCTATCATAATTCGTGCAAATAGCAGGATCAGGGTAGAGAAGTATGGGACTGATTGTTTAGGTAGATGGCTGACTGCATCCTTAGTTGTAGACAGCTCACGGCTGGCATGCGCAGTCTATTAAGGGCTCAATCTAGATTCCCCAGGGGCTTTGTTAAGTCTAAAAAACAGTCTCTTGGATTTGGAAATGCCCATTATTATGGGTGGAGATTTTAACCTGATCTTTGATGCAACTTTGGATCGCACTTCCAGGGCCAAATTTACCCCTCCACGTAAATCACAAATTGAGCTTAAAAACATCATGAAAGACTTCAATCTACTCGATATTTGGAGGGTTAAAAATGGCAATGGAAGAGATTATTCCTTTTATAGTCGTAGATACAGGCACCACTCTAGAATTGACTTTTTTCTCCTAGATCAAGCACTACTCCCTGCAGTTGACACCGTATCATACATCCCAGCCATGTTACAGGACCACTCTATGGTGGAATTAAAGATCAAGCTTAAGCAGGGATATCAACTAAGAAGGTGGACTCTTGATAGATCAATACTTTTAAAAGAGGAGGTGAAAGTCGATCTGGAGATGCAGGTAGCCGAGTACTTTTTGATAAATAGTGATACCGCAGCTGATCAAACTGTATGGGAGGCCTTTAAGGCCTATATGAGAGGTTTCCTAACTACTTTAATGATCGGGAGAAATAAATCCAGAAGAAAGTGAAAGAAGATTCTCTCTTTGAAATATAGCAAAAAGAACAGCAGCTACAGAGGGCCTCGTTATCCCGGCAGACTAATCTAGCTGTTATACAGAGTGAGCTAGATTCCTTACGGGCCGAATATCAGGCTAATCTTGATAAAATAATGAAAGATAGGTGGGATGCAAGTAAATTGCAAAATTTCTCCTATGGGGAAAAATGCGGACGATTTCTTGCCTGAAAGGCCAGGGCTGACAGGATCAGAAACCAGATCACGGATCTAATCATGCGTAGCACAGGGGTCATCTCCCATGACAATGATTTGATCTCTGATGAGGCAAAACTGTTTATGCAAAATCTCTCTACAGAAGAGAACTGCTTTCGAACTCGAAGAGCAGAAGACTGGCTAAATCAGCTCGAACTACCACAGCTAACAGAGGCAGACAGAGCATTTCTGAGTTCAGACATCAAAGAGGGTGAAGTTCATAATCAGATAAAAATAATGGCCAAGGGAAAGGCAGCCGGCCCAGATGGGCTCCCGGTAGAGATTTATCAAATAGGCTCTGATAAAGTCGTCCCTGTCCTTACGACCTTGTTCAATAAGATACATCTGCCAGGTGAGACTATTCCACAAACTTGGTCAGAAGCCACAGTCACTCTGATCTTGAAACCTAATAATGACCCCTTAACTAGGGAGTCCTATAGGCCAATCTCATTGCTAAACACTGATTACAAGATCTTTGCTGGGGTTTTGGCGGCGAGATTGGCTAAAGTTATTAAATCTATAGTACATGAAGATCAGAGAGGCTTCATTCCGGGCAGGCAGTTAAATGAACTAACCTTCCAAGTTATTGCTGCCATAGATGTCGCTACTGATACAAAACTTCCCTTGACTATTGTAGCTATCGACGCCGCTAAGGCCTTCGACCAAGTAAACTGGCCGTATCTATGGTTTGCATTATCTGGTTTTGGAATTCCGGAGAATTTTAATAGCATCAATCAGATCACTCTATTCCAGCCCCAGGGCAAAAATTCTTATAATCGAACTCCTTACGGACTGGGTCCGTATATCGCGTGGAACTAGGCAAGGGTGCCCCCTTTCCCCGCTGTTGTTCAACTTGTACAATGAACCTTTTGTTGGTCAGCTAAGATCAGACCCTTTGATTAAATCTTTTAATATCGCAGACCTAACTTTAAAATTTGCCCTATACGCAGATGATCTCTTAATCTTCACCTCTAACCCGGAAGAGGCCATCCCCAGGTTATTTGATCAGGTGGAGTCCTTTTGGGAAATCTCGGGTTATAAAATAAATAAATAAATAAATAACTGAGATTATGCAATGGAACCAGGAGGTGGTGGCCCCAGTTGTAAAGTCGCGTATGAGATACCTTGGAATACATCTGGCTCAGGATATCTCAGAGATATCTAAAATAAATCTAAATAGAGTCTATAAGGATATCTGTGGCCTTCTGCAACGCTGGTCAGGCCTCTCGCTGAACATCTTTGGGAGAGTGAACCCAATTAAAATGATCATATTACCCCAAATCACTTTTCTTTTTAATTCAATACCATTAATGTTTAGCCCCTATTACATATCCACATCACAGGGGAAAATTGGTTCTTTCATCTGGAATACGAAGACATCAAGAATCTCTTGGGGAGAAATCTAAAAACAGGAGGGTTAGCTTTTCCGGATCTACTTATTTATTGTCACTCTTTCCACTTAAAAAATGTTAGACTTTTGGCAGATAAGGGAGATGCATCCTCCTTAGGTCTACTGTTCCAGGCACTACTGCATGGTATCCCACAAGGGCATGAATACTTTTTGTTTAAGTACGGCGATCAAAGGTTCTATAAGAAGGTGAGGTTAAAGATCCTGGGTGCGGCCCTGAAAAATTGTATATTTATTAGGAAAAGGCTCGGAATTCCCTACTATGCTCTCCAGGCCCCGATATGGGATTCTCCAGGGACGCCAGATTTCCTCAAGGATCAGCTATCACGCCCCCTTAAATTAGCAGGAATAACATACTGACGTGACTTGCAAAAGTATTCATTGCCTTTGGATTGGGAATCTCTATCTGGATTGACTGGCGGAACTCTTACTAGGTTCAAGTACTATCATCTGTCAGGTTAGTGGACTACCATATCATGGGATTTTAATACATCCAATCCAAAGTTTGATTTAGTAAGTAGAAAGGGCGGATGGAAGAAAGAACTATCCTTCTGGTATTGGGTCATGATTGAGACAGAGGGAGTGACAGAACCCGAACTCCAAAGATTGTGGGGCAGCGTTATGGGTCTAAACTCTAACAACCTGAAGGACCTTTGGGTGGACTTTTTCATTATACTCAACGCAGTGGTCAAGTCAGCCCCTCTTAAAAGAAATCATCTATTCACAATGCACAGAGTGTATATATCACCAAAAGAAATTGTTAAAATCACGAGTCTAGAACATCATTGCCCAAGGTGTGAACTGCTGGCCGCTGATGATCTTCACATGTTTGTAGAATGCCCAATGTTAAAAAATTATTGGACTAAAATACAAGATTTCCTGGCTGAGGTACTAGATATACAACTAGTGGTTATCCCGGGGATGATTCTGTTTGGGTTAGCCATAGACTATCATCCCAACAATATGGTGTCCAAATGTATTTTTTATATTATCATCTTGGCAAGGCGAGAAATATGCAGGGCCTGGAAAGATGAGAATGCCCCCACTTTTTCAGAGTGCCTGAAACATACAAGTGGCGTAAAGCAAGTAGGCTGTTAATAATTAGTATTTAGTGATTTTTGTTACCACAAAAACTGTATAGGTTCTTTAATAACGACGTTGCACTGGAAGTGGAACACAGACAAAAGAATATTTGATACATTTTTGAGAAAACGAATTTGCATTCAAGTCTTTTCTTTGTCATATCTCCACAGCAGAACATACACATAAGGCCACATTTTTAATTGCGTCTTCAAGCAAGACTATGTGTAAGCAGATTTTCTACTTTGTGAACAAAAAAATCCTGCAACTCTGACAACATGGTAAACAAATAAACACCAAATTAGGCAGGAAGCTAGATCTCAGACTGCTTTTTGAAATTTGGTGTAAATCCATTCAGAAGTCTTTGCTAAATTAAGGGTAAAACATAATTGCATATTTTGGCATTTGGGCTCGTGAGAGTCCACCCCTGGGGCTGAAAATGCAGAAAATGGGAATGGGGTTGCACAGGTCTCTCCGAGAACCTAAAAAAGCCCTGGGGATGCCACACCTGGAGCCAAAGCCTTTTGGGGGAGGGGGCTGGTGACCTTCCTACAGTCAATCAATCAATCACTCAAGGAATTTGTAGAGCACACTACTCACCTGTGAGGGTCTCAAGGCGCAGGGGTGGGGGGGATGCTGCTATTGCTTGAACAGCCAAGTCTTGAGAAGCCTCCTGAAGGTTAGTAGGACTTGGGTCTGCCGTAGGAGGATGGGAGGGTGTTCAAGGTCTTGGCAGCGAGGTAGGAGAATGATCTGCCACCGGAGGTTGCTCTTCAGATGCGGGGCACGGTGGCGAGGGCCTGGTCGGCAGAGCGGAGCTGGCAGTTTGGGGTGTAGAAGGTGAGTCGTCTGTTGAGGTATGCTGGTCCGGTGTCATGGAGTGCCTTGTGAGCATGGGTGAGGAGCTTGAAGGTGATCCTCTTGTTGACGGGCAGCCAGTGCAGGTCGCTCAGGTGGGGTGTGATGATACTGTGTTGGGGGATGTCGAGGATCAGGTGGGCGAGGCGTTCTGTATGCGTTGCAGTCGTTTCAGTAGTTTGACCGGGGCTCCCACATAGAGGGCGTTTCCGTAGTCCAGCCTGCTGCTAAGGAGGGCCTGGGTAACCGTTTTTCTTGTGTTGGTTGGGATCCATCTGTAGATCTTGGGGAGCATGCGGAGGGTGTTGAAGCAGAAGGATGATATAGCGTTGACTTGCTTGGTCATGGAGAGTGTTGAGGAGAGGACGAACCCCAGGTTGCGTGCATGGTCGGTGGGTGTTGGTGCTGTTCCCAAGGTAGTCGGCCACAAGGAGTTGTCCCAGGCTGAGGGGGTGGAGCCAAGGATGAGGACCTCCATCTTGTCCGAGTTCAGTTTCAGACGGCTGTTCTTTATCCATTCGGTGACTGCTTTCATTCCTTCGTGGAGGTTGGTCTTGGCGGTTAGGGGGTCCTTGGTGATGGAGAGGATAAGCTGTGTGTCGTCGGCGTAGGAGATGATGTTGAGGTTGTGCAGTCTGGCGACGTGGGCGAGTGGGCCATGTAGATGTTGAACAATGTCAGGCTGAGGTATGATCCCTGGGGTACGCCGCAGATTATCTTGGAGGCTTCGGAGCGGAAAGGGGGAAGCGGACGCTCTGGGTTCTGCTGGCGAGGAAGGAGGTGGTCCATTCCAGGGGCCTTGTCTCGGATTCCTGCGTGGTGGAGGGGTGTGCGTAGGGTGCGGTGGCAGACCGTGTCAACGGCGGCTGAAAGGTTCAAGAGGATGAGGGCCGTGGTTTTGCTTTTGTCTAGTAGGGACCTGATGTCATCGGTGGCGTCGATGAGGGCAGTTTCGGTGCTGTTGTTGCTGCGGAACTTGGACTGGGACGGGTCCAGGATGTTGTTCTTCTCGAGGTAGCGGGTCAGATGTTTGTCGACGGGTTTCTCGATGACCTTTGCCGGGAACGAGAGCAGGAAGATGGGCCGGAAGTTCTTGAGATCCCTCGGATCCGCCTTGGGTTTCTTCAGTAAGGCATTGATCTCTGCGTGCTTCCAGCTCTCTGGGATGGTCACGGTCTCAAAGGAGATGTTGATGGCCTTGCGGAGATGATGCGATGGTGGTGCTGGCTTTGTTGAAGATGTGGTGTGGGGAGGGGTCTGATGGGGAGCCGGAGTGGATGGTGTTCATGATTTCGATCTTGTCGTCGTCGTTGATGTTTGTCCAGGTGAGCAGGTGGTCGTTGTGGGTGGTGATCGTGGTATCTGAGGTGTTGTTGGCTGCTTGGTGGTCTGGTCGTCGAAGCTGTTGTGGATGTCTGCGATCTTACGTTGGAAGAAGGTGGCCAGGGAGTTGCCCATTTCTTGCGATGGTGGGATGTTGTTGGTGTTGGAGCTGGGGTTGAAGAGCTCTTTGCTGTTGTGTGTGTTGTTGTTGAGGCGGGCCTTGAAGGAGGTCCTTTTGGCGGATCTGATGAGGTGGTGGTGTTGGCGCATGGCATTCTTGAGGACTGCGAGGTTCTCCGGTGTTTGTTCGCTGTGCCATTTCTTCTCTAGACTTTGGCGGGTTTGTTTGGATGTCTGGAGGTCCACGGAGAACCAGCTGGTGTTCTTGTTGGTCTGTCTGTTGGTGGGTTTCTTGATTGGGGCGAGGGTGTTTGGGCACTCATTGATCCAGTGCTTGAGGTGGCTGGCGGTGGAGTCTGGGTTGATGGTGTCGGAGGGTGGACTTCGGGCAAGGGTGGTGTTTAGCTGGTCTTCGGTGACTTTGCTCAAGCTGCGGCGGGGGATCTGTTGGGTGCGGTGGTGCATGATGGGTTTCTGGAAGGTGAAGTGGATGCAATGATGGTCGGTCCAGTGGAGTTCGGTGGTGTGGCTGAAGTAAACGTGGGAGCTTGCGGAGAAGATGGGGTCAAGCGTGTGGCTGTCGGAGAGGGTGGGCATTTAGACGAGCTGTCGTAGTCCAAGGTTGGCAATCAGGGAGGTAGAGTTGATGTCGTTGTTGTTCTCGAGGTGGAAGTTCAGGTCTCCGGGAAGGATTTAGTCCGTGGAGACGAGGGTGTGCGTGCTGACAAAGTCAGCGATTGAGTCGCTGAACTGAGGTCAGTGTGTGGGGGTCTGTAGATCAGAGTTCCTCTAAGGGTGGTGTTGGGATCGGTGTGGATCTGGAAGTGCAGGTGTTCGGCGGTGCTGAGGGTGTCGTCAGTGCTGGTCGAGACCTTGAGGGTGGACTTGTGGATGATGACGATTCCCCCTCTTATTCCATTGGCGCGGTCTCTGTGGGTGATCTTGTAGCCGTCCAGGATGGCTATGGCGATGTCCAGTGCTGAGGAGTCGTTCATCCAGGTCTCTGTCAGGAAGGCGACGTCAGGGGAGGATGTATTGAGCAGGTCCAAGAGTTTGATGGGGTGTTTGCGTGTGGAGCGGGTGTTCAAGGCTATGCATCTGAGGTGAATGCGTCTTGTTCTGGCAGGTGGATTCGCGGATCAGATGCTGGTGAAGCTGCAGTTCCGGCAGGAGAAGGTTCCTTGGGTGTGTTTTGGGGCTGCCAGGACGCAGGAGTGTGATCGTCCGGTGTTGAGTGCGTGGAGGGTGCGGCATTGTAGCAGAGGCAGGCGTCGTGGTGACCAGGGGGTCTGGCGCTTGGCGTGGTCCAGGCTCAGACAGGCTTGCCTTAGGCGTGCCTTTCGGGGAGCCGGTGGTGCGGCCGCTGCACACGGCCTCCATATAAAGGGAGGTGGGAGGGAGGAGCAGCTGGATCAGGCTGCGAATGGGAGAGCAGGGGGGGCGGTGCCGCAGTCATGCAGCAAAGGGAAAAAACGAGAGAGGGACGGCGGGGGAGAGGAGGGCACAGACAATAATGCAGGAGGGAAAAAAGGAAAGTTAGTCAATGCAAACAAGTACAGCAAAAAACAATACAGCAGCGTGGGGAGCGAACTGCCTACAAGCAGGGTCAAAGGTCGCTCCTTTCACTGCTGCACGGCCTCCACATAAGGGGAGGTGGGAGGGAGGAGCAGCTGGGAGGCAGGAGCGGGGCAGCGAATGGGAGAGCAGGGGGGCGGGGCCGCAGGGATGCAGCGGCAGAAAAAAAATGGGAGAGGGACGGCGGGGGAGCAGAGGGCAAAAACAGGGCACAGAAAAGAATGCAGGAGGGAAAAAAGGAAAATTAGGCAATGCAAACAAGTACAGCAAAAAACAATAAAGCAGCGTGGGGAGCGACCTGCCTGCGAGCAGGGTCAAAGGTGCTTGAAACGGTCCCGGGGAGCCCACCCCAGGGGCAGATGCATTAAAGTGAGAGGGTTACATGGCCGGCATCCCTGAGCCAAATAATGGCCCTGGAGAATCCATCCCAGGGCCGGCTCGGCAGCTATGGCTGGGGTGCCCACCCCAGGGGCATAGAGGTTTCTCTGCCTGCACCAACAGAGAGATTTTGTAATCTCTTGCCAAGTGGAACCAAACACCAAGTCTGTTCTGAGTTGGAAAGAGCTTCAAAAGTGCTCCCTCCGGCTGGGAGAGGACTTGGGATCTGTTTCCCCGCCCATAGTGATGCAGTGTTAATACTGCTGCCCACCTGCAGGAAGCAGTGTATTAGCCGCTCCCTCCGGGAAAGAGCAATGCTGGCCCCTGCTGGATGCAGGGGGCTAGCTTGGGCCGCAGGAGCCTTCAGGTTGATAGTGTGGTGGGTGCCCTTAATGGCATGGGGAGCAAAAAAACGATGGATTTAGGCCCTGATCTCTGTACTGGAGTGAATATTTGACATTGTTCAACATTCTGTCCATGAGTTGCTCTTTTGCATTTGTCACCCTGACGTGGGTCCCATGCATGCCACTGGAATCAAGCTAGCCTGGCTGATGAGGGGTGAAATCCCGAAACCTGTCCCAGAATGCTTGTTTCCGTTCCAGGGAGGAACTGGCCTGGCAGTTCGGGCTGGACTGATCTCATAGAGAGCAGGGTCAGGACTGATTGGCATAGGGCTGGGTTTAACCTGGAATGGCACGGGGAGAATAAAAATCAATGGATTAATGCCCGGATCTCTGTACTGGGGTGCATGTTTGACATTGTTCAACATTTTGTCTATCAATAGTTCTTTTTGCATTTGTCACTCCGAGTGGGACGGGATGCCCAGACGTGGGTCCCATGCTCTCCATGCCACTGGAGTCAAGCTAGTCTTGCTGATGAGGGGTGAAACCCCAAAACCGGTCCCAGGTTGCTTGTTCCGGTACAGGGAGGGCCTGGCCTGGTAGTTTGGGCTGGACTGTTTCCATGGTGAGAAGGGTCAAGAATGATTTGCATATGGCTGGGTTTAAACTGGAATGGCATGGGGAGCAAAAAACAATGGATTTAGGCCCAGATCTCTGTCCTGGGGTGAATGTTTGACATTGTTCAACATTCTGTCCATCAGTTGTTCTTTTTGCAAGTGGATGGGCACCAGGGCACCAACTCTTTGTTGGCCAGGGCCTGGGAAATGGGGTCCCCAGGGCTGAAATCGGACTGGGATGAGGTCTCTCTCTCCAAGCCTCTAAAGGCCCCAAGGAGCCAACGCCAGGGCCACAATTCCAGTAAATAGGGAGGGGGCCATGTGGACCTCTTCCCTAAGCCAATAATAGCCTTGGGGGACTCCATTCGCAGTAGCAGCTTCAGTAGCTCTGTCATGGTGAGCCCACCTCTAGGACATAGTAGTTTCCCTGCACGCAATGGTGCAGGCAGGGCAACATGTGTTTGCTCTTGCTTGGCTGGAGCATGTTTTACTTTCACGCCAAGCGGGAGAAAGCACTAAGTCCTCACCCAAAGGGCTCGAGCTTTGAAAATGCATGGGCAGAGTTGGCTGGAGCCGCGGGGCTTCTCCCGGGGCCCCCAATTACTTTATGGTGGGTGCCATGCAAGGCCACCAGGGCAACCACCTTTAAATGTGAGGACCCTGGGGGAAGGGATCACCAGGCAGATAATGGCTTGGGATGGGACCACACTGCCCTGGCTCCCATTTAATTAAATGAGTGGTCCAGGGTGCTGGGGTCCCCGGGGCAGATAACACCATTTGAGATGTCATCAGTGATGTCATATATGATGTCATAGAACATGTCATGAGTGATGTAATATGTGAAGTCATAAGCAGTGCACGGTTTGGACTCAAGTTATAGTTAGAACTGCTAACTATAACTGGTGAATTTCTGTTGTTTTTGTAGATCAAATCATTAATGCTGTCACTGACACTCACATAACTATAACTTTGCTTTTACATTTTTTTTCTGTAAATATAAATGCAGTAGGTAGTTTTAGTTAGGACCTTCTTACTTTTCAAAAAGCATTTTTTCTTTTGCCAATATCCTTGGTGCCGTTAGACGAATCTTTGTGAAATTTTTAAAACTAATGGGGTGGTCAGGTCAGCTCCTGTGTTGAAAGTTTCGGGGTGATTCGTCAAGCAGGGGCCGAGGAAAAGGGGGTGTCCCAAAACATGTTTTCTCCATGTTACCGCCACCTCCCTGGGATTTAATTGTTTAAAAAAAGGTGTGGGGGGCTCCTACCCCCCACATAGCCCCGGGGACCGCCACCTCCCCAGGGCTATATTCATTAAAAGCAGAGGGCCACGCAGCCCCCGCAGGCCTGAGAACAGCCCCTCCCAGGGGCTATCTTTGAAAATGAAGTGTGCGGGGACTCAAAGCCCCCCACACAGCCTTGGGGACCACCATCTCTCTGGGGCACAAATCATATAAATGCAGGGGTACGTTGCGGACCCCCAGCCCAGGCGACCACCACCTTCCTGGGGCAAAAGAGAAGATAGGAGGGGGGCCATGTGGGCCCGCTCCAGGAGCCCTCCTTGGACCTGGGGACTGCCACCCCCCCCTAGGGCCGGCTTCAGCAATGTCCTGGGGTGCCCACCCATGGGACATTGCAGTTTGTTATGGCAAGGCCGGATACTGCTCCCGCCATGCCATAGTACACTCTCCTTCGGTTCACGGAAGCAAGAGCATGGAAAATGCTCCTACTACCATGAAGCGAAGCAGAATTGCTTTTAGGCAGCTCCCAAAAGAAATGCAAGACCAATTGCATTGCAAATGCTTGTTTTTCCAGCTGTAGTGACAGCAGGCACATCGATGTGCACATGCTCAAACTGCTCACTTCTCACTAGGGGAGAAATTACAACATGAATCATGCCAGGTGAGCCTTACAGGGAAGGGAAATCCTTTAAAGTGTCAGGGAGAGGTGTGACGCTGTGGCCAGGGCGACTGACGCTGGAATCGGGGGATCACGGTTTGATTCCCGGCGCCGGGGGGCAGATTAGCCCAGCAACATGTGACTCTGGGCAATAGCTTGCTTAATCTTAAAGACGGCCCCCAGCGCCTGTAGACCCTTACGGGTGATTGTTCGCGCTTTACAAATGTGGATTATTAATATTATTATATTCTCTCTAGATTTACCTTCTCTTTTTGAAACTCAGGAGCTGCAACATCATTGTGGTATCACCAGGGCTTTAAGTGGAAGCTTTTTCAATATTATATACAAGTTATATGTGACTCTGGGCAATACTTGCTTAATCTTCCCGACGGCCCCCCAGCGCCTGGAGACCCTTACAGCTCATCCTATTCAAATACTTTGGGGAAGAGCGTCATTTTGTGGCAACATTGACCTCTAGCGGACTTTTTCAAAAACCTGTTTCTGGCATTGAACGCTTGCTTCCATTCTAGTAGGCTCTTTTTGGGCTATAATTTTATTGCCCTGGTTATTCCAGTGTTTCTCCTGTTTCCGATGTATAGAACTTTTATTTTAAATTGTTATTGGTTTACCCTTTTCACTTCATGGATGATTTTGATAATTATTTTCTGTATTTTTGTTAATTTTGTTAATAAAGTTTTCTTTTTATAAATAACCCTTGTTTGGACCAAATGTTTCCAGGCTGGCAGCTGGAAACCAAACTACCTATGTGAATACTCTACTCCCAGGTTGTAGCCCACCCACAGGGCTCTATATTTCTGCAAACAACAGGATAAGCTATGGGAGAGAGGGACAGACAGACAGATGGTCTGATATATAAAATATTTGTACCAACAGACATGCTGAGCTATGCGAAAGCGCGACTATCACCGACAGGCTGACTGTAGGATACAGGAGCAGGCAGACATGCTGGAATTATGGGACAGAGGGACGGACAGACAGACTGGTATTCGAAAAAAGGACAGGCAGGTCGACTTAGAAACTGAACGTAGAAGAAACAGACAGGATGAACTATGTTAAAGAGGGACAGACAGACTGACTGACACATGAGAGGGGGAGGAGCTAACAGACTGGCCGAGGTATGGGAGAAAGAGGTACAGACACACAGACTGATGTATGAGAGATAGAAAGGAGCCAACAGACAAGATGAGCTATGGTAGAGAGGGACAGACAGACTGACTGATGTAGGAAACAGGTTGGTACAGACATACAACCCCTCTGAGATGATGTGTGTGGGGGACAGATAGACCGACAGCTCTGAGGGAGAGGTACATACATACTGACTGGATTAAGAAACCGAGAGCGGCTATATCAACTATAGAGGAGTGGGAATTTGGAATCTAAGAACAATGTGTAGACCGGCCGGCGGATTGTATATCGGCCATCTTGGCGGATTAACCTTCCTGAGAAGACACCAGAGTAAGATCTGTCCAATGTAGACGTGGCGGAATCCGCCAGCGTGGATGAACCCGCTGTCGGAAGAGCCGTTCTGAGATGGAACCATCCTCACAAAATCCTGTACCCGTCCTCTGTGGCTTTTCACAGAGGTGACTCCGCAGGTCAGTTTGGACAAGTCACTCCAGGTCCGGAGGGAGATGAGGCAGCCTCAGAAGTGAAACAGAGGGGCGATGGAGCCAGCGGCCCTTCCATAAGTGGGCTGTCTGTCTCACTCACAATAAAGAGGATATGCTGAGATACACGTGTAATCTGCAGGCTTCATGGCGCATCCTCCACTACCCCCTCATTAAATCAAGACCCAAATATCCAATGGGGACACAGGTTACAATTGTAGCCATTGACGCTCACTGATAAATCAAAGGCACAAAGTTTCAAAATCAACCCACGGTAAAGTCGGCCCTTTGGGCTGAAATGGTATCCTATGGCCGTTCGTTACAATCTAAGTTATTTTCGGCCTGTATTGCTGAACTGTTATCTATGGCCGTCCCACCTTATTAACACCTTGGCTGCTAAGGCAATTCCCATCCTGTGCTGGAAATTGCTATTCTTCCCTATTCATGTCGAGCTCAGCTCGTCATAAGCACAGCTCCAGTGTGCCTCATGACGAGCTGAGCTCGTCATGAGCAGGGAAGGGGTTAATGTTATTCTCTGTCCCTGGAGCTCAAATGAATCCTCTTGCGGTTCATAGGTGTTAAGTTGTTTTTTGTCCGCGGTGGTGAGACGTTCGCGGTGGGGCCCAGGCCTTAACGCCATGCTCTGTCTGTTGTGCTGAAATATTATCCTGTGGAGATTCGGCATTACAAATACAGTATTCTGGGCCTCATTCTCTAACTAATGGTCTCTGGGCTTGTTAGGGGATATTTGCTATGGTGGCTGCCATTGCCAGCTCCCTCATCAGGCAGAAGCGACAACCTCGGGAGCGAAAAAAGTCCAACACCCCAGTAAAAGCAAGTAGACATGTGGTGAAAGCGCCATGCAAAAATAAACACGGGCTGAGTGAAAACAGATGGCCCCCATAAAGGTAAGAAATTGCTTTACGACAGCCGCAAAGCACACAAGGCAGTCGGGATGGACTGGACAAAAAGGCGAAAGGGCGGAAACAAAAATTATTAATTTCCAATGGCAGGCAAGCATTTAGCATAAACGGTGACGCCAGCCAATGGAAATGAGGGGCAGGGCTTCAAGTCCCCTTCTGAAATCTGCTCTCTTACAAAATCTCTCGCCCAGCGCCTTGCGCTGCAACACCAGGCGAGACCTAAAAAGGAAGCTGGCAACTCACCGCAGGCCCGCCCCTTTTCTGCATTACTCTGCAAATGCGCCTCCTGCGGCGCTCTTGGTTGGGGTACGAAGTCCCTTTCGATACTGAGGGTCCTTAGGGGAAAACTAGCCCACCTGTTACCTCCAGTAATCCCTACACAGCTCTTGATGTACTACTGGTGGGGCGATGAAGTCTCCTTGTGTCCTGAGGACCTCAGGACTTAAGTGGACATGATCCTCCAAGCAGCAGTACGCAAAAAGAGCGTTTGCTGAGTGGTGTAAAAAGTGCGCGTGGCCCTGACCTCCTCTCAGCAATCCAGTTGTGTTGGGCTTAATTAGGTAACAGGAGGGCTAGATGGTGCCCAGGGACCCTCAAGAGGCAAGGGGACGTTATCCCCCAACCGGGAGCACGCCAGCACGTCCGTTTGCAGAGTTGTGGAGAAAGGGGGCGTGGCCTGCGACCACATCTCAGCAATCCCACTGTGTGGGGCGTACGTGAGGTAACAGGTAGGCTAGTTGGCCCCTAAGTACACCCAGCAGAGAAGCTGGCTTCATTTCCCAACCATGAGCGCACCAGGAGGCATGTTTCCAGAGTGGTGGACAAAGGGGCCGTGGCCTGGTATCAGAACTCAACAATCCTGCTGTGTGCGACTAACTGGAGGTAATAGGCGGGGTAGTTGGCCCCCAAGGACATCCTTGGGGGTCAACTACCCCTCTTGTTAACTCCAGTAAGTCCACACAATGTGACTGCTAAGAGGTTTTCGGAGGCCACACCCCCTTTCTTCACTACTCTGCAAACGTGCCTCCTGGCGCACTGGTTGGGGATGAAGTCCACTTTACTCCTGAGGGATCATGGGGGGCCAAGAAGCTCTCCTAGTACCTCCTGTAAGTCCTACGCAGCAGAATTCCTGAGCCCTGGTTGGCGGCCCAGCCCCCTTTTTTTTACCACTCTGCAAACGTGAGTGCTAGTTTAAAAAAACCTTAGAAATTCACTGAACAAAACACAGGTTTCAGGGACGTTATAGTTAGGAATTAGCATTTTAAAAACCTTAGAATTCACTGGAAAACCTTAAGGTTAGAAGGACGTTATAGTTAGTCTGACATTTCACTCGTACAAAACTAGAGAAATTCAGCAGTTATAGTTAGTTGAGGTAACTATAACCCACGCCCCTGCAATGTACTGCCTATGACCTCACATATTACATCACTTATAACATGTTCAGTGACATCACTGATTACATCACCGATTACATCACTGATTACATCAGTGATGACATCATCCAGTGACTGAGTGTTTTTTTTTTAAGTTTATGAGTGTTAAATATATATACCAAGGTGTATTGGTGAATCAGAGGGTTTATGAGTGACTGTATGGATGACTCAGTGGGTGCGAGACTGACTGTATAAGTGAGTGATTAGGTTTCCCAGTAAAGGTATGAGTGAGTGACTGGTTGTGTGAATGTGTGTATCTGACTGTCAGTTAATGTCTAAGTGGGTGTATGAGTGTGTTAGTGGGTACGTGAATGGCTATATGGGTGATTGATTGGTTGTCTGACTACGTCTATGGTTGTCTGAGTGTCTGTGTTTGTGGGTGAGGAGGTGTGTGACTGCCTGTATGGATCAGTGAGTGGCTGAGTCAGTGGCTGTATGTGGTACTGTTGCGTGTGTGAAAAGTTGTATGAGTGAGAGCATGTCTGTATGGCTATGTTGGTGATTGAGTGCATGTGCAGTATGGGTGAGTGACTGAGTACGTGAAAGGCAGTATACATGAGTGATGGGGTATATGAGTGACTGTATGCGTGAGTGAGAGAATGTGAGAGTGGCTATATAGATGAGTGCAAGCTTCTGTCAGTGACTGTATAGCTGAGTGAGTATGTGTTCCTATTTGTATGAGTAAGTACGTGGGTGGGTGTGTAACTGTTTGGGTTAGTAAGTGGCTGTATGAGGTCTGTGAGTAGTTCTATGGGTGACTCACTCAGTGTGTCAGCACCTGTATGCCTGTATGAGTGGACATGTCAATGGCTGTATTAGTGAGTGGATGTGTGTATAGATCAATGAATCATTGAGTAGGTGTGTAAGTACTGGTATGGCTCTGTGAGTGGGTTTGTGAATGGTTGTGTGGGAGTGGAAGTGGCAGTGGGTGGATAAAAGATTCTACAGTGATGTAAGTGGGTGTGTCAGAGATGCTGGGGATGCTTTTATCACTGATGTCAAGAGTGATGTCATTTAAAAAATCATCAGTGATGTCACTGACCATGTCATGAGTGATGTAATAGGTGAGGCCATAAGGAGTGGATTGTGAGGGCGCATGTCATAGTTCTCTCAGCTAACTATTACGGCTGAATTTCTCTGGTTATGTGCAAGTGAAATGTCAGATTAACTATAACGTCCCTCTAACCTTTGTTTTTTTCCTGTGTATATATATATATATTATATAGCATGTCATGAGTGATGTAATCAGTAAAATCATTTAACATGTCATCAGTGATGTCATCAATTATGTCTTAACATGTCACGGATGATGCAATATGTGAGATCAAAAGCAAAGCATGGCGGCGGCACTAGTTACAGTTAGTTCAGTATACCTGGTAAATTTCAGTGTTGGTTGTTTTCTGAATGTTAGTTTTTATACAAAACTATAATGTCACTGTAACCTTTGGTTTTTCATCGAATTCCTAGCTCTTTTTTTAAAATAAGCTAATATCTTAGTACCTTACCATACTATAACTTTACATTAACCTTTGTTTATTATTCGGTGAATCACATTTTTTTTATATCAAGTAAGATAATATTACTATACCTAACTATAATGTTACTTTTTGTTTTTTCAATAAAATATGATTTTTTTAACATATTCACCAAGTTTCCTCACTGAACAATCCTTCTGACTGTGCGCAGCAGGGAGCTGTATGCAGGGCCTGGCCCGGAGTTCACCCCTCAACAGGTGGCAAACACCCTATCGCACACGGATTTTGCCTTGCACAGCAGGGGGTTGGGCATAGCGCCTGGCCCTACACCCAGCCCCTCTTGGACAGCCAACCACCAGTTGTGCAACGCCATGCCTGGTGGGGAGCTGGACGCAGGCCCTGAACCTAACTCCCTGTGGAAAGCCAAACCCCTAGTGCAGAATAATCCTCCATGGTCAGTCAACCCCTCATGGACCGCAAACCAACAATTTCCATTGTTGTATTTTTTTGTTTTGCCAGTATTTTGACACTCTTGAGGAACTACCACAGAAATGGCACTCCAAGGTAACGTGGGACAGTGCAATCTTCACTTTTTACCACTTGCATCTCTCGAACGCTCTTGTGATACACCGTGGTACTCCAGTGGGACCACACAGGCAGGGCCGGCTCTAGGCATGTGCAAGCTGTGCACCTGCACAGGGCCACCAAACCCCAGGGGCCACCACGCCAATATATATCCTTAATATATTAATCCTCTGAGGATGGATACATATTTGCATGGTGGCCCCTGGCAGGGATTTGGCGGCCTCCGGCTCTGTTCCACTTCTAAACTCCCTGACCCCCTCCCCCCTTTACTGGCCTGAGCGCTCTGCCCCGCCCAGACCCCCTCTTCCGGGCCCCCTACCTACGCTCCCTGCCCAGGGCCACCATGAGCCTAGAGCCGGCCCTGACACAGGAGGGTCATGGGACCTACACTTTCTTTAAATTTTGGCCCCAGGAACCCCCTAAGGATCAGCAGGTTAGGATTCATTCCCCCTACCTTGCCTTCTGGTATATTTTTATTTTTTCAAAGACCAAACATGGGAATTGAGTCCCTAAGTAATGAAATGGCAGCTGCAACATATTGGTTTCAGTTACTGCCAGCCAATCAGATCCCTTGGTCTCGCAGGACAAGTGCCAGTCCCACAGGACCGAAAGGTCCAACAGGAAAAAAAAAGCATTTGCAATGCAATAGGTCTCGCATTTGCGAGACTTTGAGCTATTGGCATTATAAATGGCAATGCCTTTTTATGTGTTTTGAAAATCTACAGGCGGTGCGAAAACATGCACTTTGTACTTTGATGTTGCGTCTCTTTTACTGGCAGCCTTGCTTCTCCTAAGAAACGGCTATGAGTACAAAGTGCATGTTTTCGCACCGCCTGCACATAAATAAAAGGTGTTGCCATTTACAATACCAATAGCTCAAACTCTTGCAAATGTGAGACCTATAGCATTTCAAATACTTGTTAATTGATCCATGTGCTGCACCCCTGAGCATTCTGTAACAGACAGTGCCGCGTTTTACACAAAACATGCTTAGTGCACATGATTACCTGGAACACGCGGAGCTCTTTATAGAACAGGCAGGTGCCCGAGGTACTTTTGAGACAAGATCACACAAAGCAAGACTTGATTAGAGTGGCGCTGAGGGCAAGTCGAGGTGAGGCGAAAGGTCTCTAGTTTCACCTAATAACAAGATATCCTCAGGTCCATTTTCAGGCACCGACTATTGTTTATGGAGGGAAGGAAAGGAAACAAAAATAAACCAGGAGGAATACATTGTGGGCAACTTACTTAATGTCCATGGGCTTAACAAAATGAACGTGTCTGTAATATGAACATTCACAAACATAACACATGTAACTTCTGAATGTTTCGAGAAGGTAGCAGAAGATCTTAAAATCTGACTCGTGCTTCTTTCTTAAAAATAATTTAAGAATTTCCAAAGCCCTCCTTTCCTCGAGGCCGGAAGTCCACGGGTGTTCACACAGTGCCCTGCAAGTCCACAGAGGTGTGCACCCAGTGCCATACTAGTGCAGAGGTTTGCACGCTGTGCCCCTACCAGTGCAGAGATGTGCACCCGGGGCCCATACTAATGGAGAGGTGCACACGCTGTGCCTATTCAAAACTGTTTTGCCAAAGCATGTTAATTTTTTTACAGAAACAACTTTACTAAGGAATGTATCGCAATGGGGAAGAACCAGAAGGGGTCATAGGCAGTTAAAGCGAAAAGCACTGCTACAGATAAGAGAGATGGCCTGAAAGACAATGCAGCTAAGCCACAACAAGGAATCCCAAACATGAGCAACATGCTTTCAGAGAGAGGTTCTGATCAGAGGATCAGTTAAAGTAAACAAACCATCTGCCTCTGTCCGTGATGTGTGCAGGGGCTCCAAGGATGTCAGTGCTACCTACATCCAGGCAACACAACAGCCGCGTAGGAAATGCGGGCAATGGCGAACTGCTGCCAGTAAGCGCACAGGCACCGATGTTAAATAAAGTTAAACCATACATAAACACAAAAACATGCCTGTCTCCTCCATAGCAGCACTCCTGAGCTAATATACATGGAGGTGTGGTGCAGAGATATAAAAGTGAAAGCACGACGTCCATGAAGTGGGCTCCCTGCTGAGCTACGAAAACACTGCACAGTGAAATTAAATAAGGAGTGAGGGGCGGGTGGCACTGGGTGGGGGGAGACAGAGGGTGGGTGGAGGTGGGGGGGGGGGTGAGGACGGGGTGAGGACGAGGGGAGGACGACACAGACGTGCGTCGTGCGTCGAGCGTGGCCACAAACATGAAGGAATGCAAAAAACACAAAAAAGAGTCTCCCAAATAGCAGTTACCCTGTTTGAGCGTAACAAACGTGTACTTGGTCGTTGCTGCACAAGAGAAAGAAGGAAATGACGTTGGCTGCCTAAACTAATTACACAGCAGCAAAGAAGACCAACACTTCCCGGAACAAATGGGAAGCAGAAGGCGGGAGCTACCTCAATTTACTGAATACTTTAGGTCTTGCGACCGTGCATGCGCTGTCGAGGGTCGACCTAAAAAGACATCTATGCCAATCAGAATGCTTTCTTTTAACCAGGGTACTTACTCCTGCAGGGCCAACCATCCAGATATTACTATTTTTTTAAAGTGTAATTTCTCTAAAACAGCTGAATGTATTTACACCAAGTCACTAAAAGCACACTCTGAGTAAAGATCTAGCTTTCTGCCTAATTTCTTGTAATTCTGTACAGCCATTTTTTTAGGTCGAGCCTGAATACAGCATGCGCTGCTCTGTGAGGCATGCTGTATTCAGGTATGGACTTGAAGCTCCGCCCATATTTTCAATTGACACTTGTTACTGTCCTTTCTAAATGGTTTCTTTTGATTCAGGAATAGGCTTAGTAGTCCCTTCTTAGTACCACCAGTACTACATTTGACACCTCCCATGAGAACCTTTTACTTGTATTGTTACACAGTATGTTTTATTTACAGTCTGTGAGCACTAATTTCTTTAATAATTTTCTCCTATTGCAGGCACAACATGCTTTCCTGCACAGGTGACCCGCTTTTACATTTATATTACCGATGGCAGGCAAAATGCACCTTTTCATCAACATATTTCTTTATTTTTTTGCAGTGTGGCACACTTTTACTATAGCAGCCACACACCTTTTATTTCCTCTGGCCTTTTTTTATGTGGGCTTGCCATATTTAATCTTTTTTGTTTTAAAGCGCACCATGTAACTCTTTTGCTTTAATGGTGGTCGCGCCCCTTTCTTTAGCCGCTGCTCGCTGTATTCAGTTTGTTGTCAAGCTCAATACAGCAAGCGGTGCTTAAAGGAAGGGGCGCTGCCACTATTAAAGTGAAAACATGGCATGGGGAGCTTTTTCAAAAATAAATTTTACAGTTCACACACAAATGGTTTTTAGGAAAGTGCCCAATGTGCGCTTCCACTTTAATGGCGTCCACGTTCCTTTCTTTAGACGCCGCCCTGCGCTGCTTGCACAGTTGAGCATCGCCCATTAACACATGGGCCTTTTCTCCTGCTGCTTCACATTTACAGCCCTCCCCCAACCCTCCGAAAACAAATGCAGCAATCCTTCCACCAACCGCAGCATTTCCCTCCCCCAACCTCTCCCTTTCAGTGTGTTTGGAGTGAGGCAGCAAGAGAAACGGAAATCCAGGCAACAAAAATACTTATTAACAAGCATTTGCAATGCAATAGGTCTTGCATTTCTGAGAGTTTGACCTATTGTAATTACAAATGACAATGCCTATTATTTATGCTTTGGTTTTCAAAACAGATAAATAAAAGACTAAGGGCCATATGTAGGTAATCTCTATTTACCTATTCTTAAATACCGAATTTTACTGATTCGGTATTTAAGAATAGGTAAATAGTATGTAGGTAATTATTCAGTAAATTTTACCGAATCTGTAAAATTCTGTATTACCGGTTCGTTATTTACCGAATCGGTAATTCCCATTCATACCTATGGGCCTTAAGGCCCATAGGAATGAATGGGAAGCCATTCACCATTACCGATTCGGTAAATACCGAATCGGTAATAGGGGGATCACATTCAAGGGTGGCCGGGTGTCACATTGACACCCTGTTGCACCCCTGAATCGTGCCTGTCTGCACATGTGGCACACATACATGACCTAAGGGCACTTATGTCTGCTACATTGCACTTTTAAAAAAGCACAAAATTGCTTTTTTAAAGGTTTTCGATATTTACCACCAACTTTTAGTTGGTGGTAAATAACGAATCCTTGAATGAGAAATGCACTCACTTGAGTGCTCCCTACATTAAGGATTCGGTAATTTACCGATTCAGTATTTTAAGAATTCGGTAATTTACTGATTCGCTTAAATACCGATTCGGTAAATTACCAAATCCTGAAATTCAGCCACCTACATCTCTAATCCCTAAATACCGGTCGGTAACGGCCGAAATTCGGTAATTTCAGCCCTTACCGATCGGTATTGGGCTACCTACATATGGCCCATTGTCATTTACAATGCCAATAACTTAAACGTTCGGAAATGCGAGACCTATTGCATTGCAAGTACTTGTTCTACATTGCTTCTCAAAATTCTTATGGGAATTTGAATTGGAATTTTTTTTTGCAAATCTTCCTTTTTTTTGCATCCGCCCCCCCCCTTCCCAATGGATCATTCCGTGGCTCCCGATCTGAGTAAATCGCAATGTACATATGACCCTTAGGCCCTTATGTAACCCTGGGCAAAGTACTACGCTAAGCTCGCAAAGTTTGCGAAGTTTGCGCTACTTTGCACTACGCGAATTACACTTAGCACAGTACGTGCACTTGTAGCGTAGCGGTCATTTTTTGCTTGCTCGCGGTCCTCAACATCAAGTTGGCGACTTTGAGCGAGCAAGATGACAACGCAGCGAGACTTTTTCCTCGTTCGCGATCAGCAACATCAAGTTAGCCATCGTGAGCGTGGAAAATAAACCTCCCAGCGAGATTCTCAACCCGGAGGTCAGGTTTCTCATTGCGAGTGGTCAAGTATGCTCGCGACCGCTCGCGATGAGAAACTACCAGTCTGCGTTGAGAAAGCTGCCGCTCGAGTAAAAATCTACTCGAGCGGCAATAAAAGACAGCTCACACTGTGCAAGAAGCCGTTTTCAATGATTGCACAGGGCAGAAAAGCATCTGGCACTGTGCAATCATCGCGAACTGCGCACTAGGCAGTTCGCGTAGCGCTACGCGTAGCTCGCAAAGTGCACTTTGAGTAGCTGTGCGTAGCGCTACTTCGCGGACTATGCCCAGGGTTGCACTTATGTATCAATGTATTTCCCCATCAACTCAAAACAGGTAAAACCCCTTTGATATTTAAGGCCCCTAGTTCATGCCTGCGTCCCCCTAGAACAAATCGTGTGATCTTGATCAATTCCTCTTATCTATGGGGCAAGTTCCCTATTTTTCCAAACGCTCTCTAACTATGGATCTCTCACAAAGACGCATATTGCTTCCAATATGTCAAATCTAACCAGTATCTTAGCAAACAAAAATGTTGCTGCAGGCAGCCCTTCATTGCAGTGCACTACATATCACACATACCTGGATTCACTTCATCTGGTGCAGCTTCATAAAGGAGCACCCTCAGACATGCAAGCAATGCTCACGGCAGAGGCGTGATAAAACATTTCAGATTTCACCACAAATAAGTTGGGTGGTCCTGTAATTACCATGAATAATGCCACCACTGAATATATAAAGTGCGAGCCTAGCTGTAACGAAAAAGAGAACAACAGCAGCACGCCACTGCCTCTGAAAGAAACCCTCAATTTTAATGAGAGGGTTCTGGCCTGCCCTAAGCTAATGCTGCCAAATCTGGCCCATAATAAGATGGCCCAGGTCCAATCACTACATTGCCCACTGGAGCAGGTGTTACTACACAGGCATTCAATAATACTAGCGAGTTGGAAAAAGCAGCCACCCACACCAGGATACATTTTTTTCATTTTTATCAGGACAGTACCTACTGTCTGGAATAAATGTAATATTTTCATAAAAGTTGCGCTGCCCAATTCAGTGTTCCTCTACAGTGCTAAATACTGACAGTATATTTTTGGTGGATTTAGGGGTAGTCTGGTTATTTTGTAAAAGAAATAAGTGCTGGGGCTCTCCTCAGGAGGCAGCTTGCACCAGCCCATTTCTCATGTTAGCACCACCTAAAACAGAACAGTCTACTAACCATAAAACCCTACAAGTGAGGAGATGATGTCTCATAATGGCCAGAGCTGCCGACTTCGGAGCTGGGGAACCAGGTTCGAGTCTCTGCGTCCGCTCAACATCCTGTGATTCTGGGAAAATAAATGTTTCTCCCTGTGTCTACCAAAAATGAAAGTGTCCTTAACTGGTGCTCATGTAAAGCGCTTTGTGTTGAGTTCATGCTGTAAGTGTCGGTGTTGATGAGTAGGTGCTGGTGCTGAGCACCGGAAACCACTGGCTCTAATTAAGCACTGGTGGTATTGGGTAGTTGTAGGAAAGATGACAGTGGCAAGGTGGGTGCCGGTGTGGGAAATGATCAGCAGGAGATAGGCCACCTTGGTTCCAGAAAGGATTCTGACTACTCTGTGGGTACTCATTGCACTGAAGCGCTGCGGGTGGTGCATATGGCATACTCCAGACACTAGCTTGTGAAGTTATTCTGTACGGCAGAGGGAATCATTGCTGCTCTGGTAAAGCTCGAATGAGGTAGGAGACGCTCTATGTTCCTAGCAGTTACTTCAGGTACTATACAGTTTACGACTGCACACAACAGGTGTTATGTGGGTGCTCCTGGAAGACTGAAATAGGACACAAGGACTTCTCCATGCTCGTAGCTTATTATGAAAGTGCATATGAGACGGTTTGTGCCCCTGATAAATGGGTACCACTATGCGGGCTCGTGTGCGGAGCAGGAGATTAAGGGAATCCCACCAGTTCCTGGATCCAGCAGATATAATTGTGCCAGATAAGGGCAGGCCCCAGGTAAATATACTGAATTTCCAATTCGGGGACACATTGAGCGGTGCCTGTACATTGAGGGAACTTTATACCATTCGCTGCCAATTGAATACGAGTCAGGCACGCTTGCTGATAACTGTAAAAAATGTTTTTAAAACGTATCTGTGAAGTGATGTAGAATTTGCCTTACTTTTTAAAATCACCTTGCGGCGTACAGGACGGCTGCTCTCTCACCCCCAGCTGATCCCCCTCACTTCCCCCTTTCAGCCAATCACGTTGGGTAAGGGCAGAGTCTCGGGGCGGGGCCAGTAGCTCTTAAGCAACCATAGTTGGGAAGCGTCCCTCTGGCACCATTTGCTGCCGATTGAATACGAGTCAGGAACGCTTGCTGATAAATGTAAAAATAGTTTTTAAAATGTATGTGTGAATTGATGTAGAATTTGCCTTACTTTTAAAATCACCCCGCGGCGCACAGGACGGCTATTCTCTCACCCCCAGCTGATCCCCCTCACTTCCCCCCTTGCAGCCAATCACGTTCGGTAAGGGCGGAGTCTCGGGGCGGGGCCAGGAGCTCTTAAGCAACCGTAGTTGGGAAGCGTCCCTCTGGCACCATTCGCTGCCTATTGAATACGAGTTAGGCACGCTTGCTGATAACTGTAAAAAATGTTTTTAAAACGTATGTGTGAATTGATGTAGAATGTGCCTTACTTTTAAAATCACCTCCCAGCGCACAGGACGGCTGCTCTCTCACCCCCAGCTGATCCCCTTCACTTCCCCCCTTGCAGCCAATCAAGTTGGGTAAGGGCGGAGTCGCTGGGCATAGCCTGAACACTTATGCAGCCCAATACCCAGAGGCGCAGCGGACGCGCCGGCGGCACGCCAAAGGCTCGCCTAAGGCAAGCCCGTCTGCACCCGTCCGTGCCCAGCCGGAACCAGGGGCCAGCCACGCTGCCCGTCGGATTACCTACTCCTCGGACGGCCTCATAAAACTAAATATAGGTCAGACTCGCCCCCCCCCCCCCCACACCCCCCCCACGACATTTGCAGCTGGGCCAATAAGTTGGGAATCCGAGCGGATCGATCTTCCTTCCTGGAAATTAAGGGCCAACCCAACCTCCCTACTGTAAACTCTCCTCGGCCGGTTCAGCCCAGGCCCCTACCCATAGCCATTTCCTACCTCAACACCCGCTCCCTTATCAAACACCAACTAGACATCTTCCTTCTCCTGGCCACCGATAGGCCTGACATTCTTCTACTGACCGAAACCTGGCTGACACCTGATTATGCCCCTGACATCCTGGCGGCACTTCCTGCAGATTACTACATCCTTCACGCCGATCGCCCTCCCGGCAAACCTGGTGGGGGGGTCACAGCTATTATACGCTCCAATCTCAAAGTAAATGTCCTGTTCTGCCTCAACCTCCCGGATTCTGAGAACTTAGTAATAAAACTAGAATCCCTTGGCTACACCACTGTCTGTGTGCTCATATACAGACCCCCAAACTACATGCCCTTTTTTCCCCTCACTCTAAGCGAACAGATTGCTAACTTGGTCATTGACCTCGCCAGGGTCATTCTCGTAGGTGACCTCAATTACTGGTTCAATGACCCTCGCGAAGGCCCACACTTTAGGGAACTCGCTGACCTTCTCACCAATCTGCACTTCACTCAACAGGTCTCCTTGCCCACTCACCACAAAGGTCACACCCTAGACCAAGTCTGGACTAACTAGCCGTTGGTCACCTCCCCCGTCACGCTTCCATGTCTATGGTCCGACCATTACCTACTCAAATTCACACTAGCCCACTCTACCACCAAGAACGCCACGACGGCAGCGGGTGGCCTGGCTAGGAAATGGAACGCGCTAGATAAGACGGGATTCCTTCAAACTATGACTAGTACAATCCCGTCCCCTCACCCTGACATTAACGTACATGAATCCAACTTCTCTAGTTGGCTGCGCGCAGCAAGCGACACACATGCCCCCCTTAAGAAAGTCAAACTGGCGCACTGTGCGGACGCCCAGAAATGGTTTTCTACAAAGCTTAAATCTCAGGAACTGGCCCTACGCCAACTTGAGCGACAATGACGTTGGAGTTATGCCCCAGACACGAAGCTCAGATTTACCACAGCCCGGAATGAACACATGAAGGCTATTCTCGCTGCCAAAGCCGCCCACTTCTCCTCACGCATCCTTGACTCAAACAACAAATCGAAAGAAATATTCACTATCATGAATGAACTGACCAACTTAGATAGCATCCGGCCCAGGATCACCCCCACCCAAAATCTCTGTGACTCACTCAATGATTATTTCATTGAAAAAATTGCGTCCATCAAAGCCAGCATCCCCAAACTTCCCAACACGAACTCCCCTGCTCCCCCCAAAAATAATTGCACAATCAACAGCTTCCCTCTCCATCAGCCCGGACACATTTCAAGAGCTTCTTGTTAAGGTCAAATCCGGTGCCCCCTTGGACAGCTGTCCCCCTCACATACTAAAATATTGCCTCTCTACTCTCCCAGATCCCGCCCTCACCCTCCTGAATAACTCCTTATCATCTGGCCAAGTCCATTCAGCGTTTAAGGAGGCGACAGTAGTGCCCCTCCTGAAAAAACCAGGGGCCGACCCCACCTGCATGTCGAACTATCGCCCCATCTCCCTACTCCCCTTCCTAGCAAAGGTGATGGAGTCACACGTAGCCAGATGCCTATCTGATTTCCTGGAGGAGTCCAGCTACCTCGAGTCACATCAGGCAGGTTTCCGGCCTGTGCACTCGACGGAAGCCGTCGTACTCGCTGTACTGGACACACTCCGTGACTGCGCAGACAACAGTTCCCCCTCAGGCCTTAGTGCTCTTGGATCTCTCGGCCGCGTTCGACACGGTCGACCATACCATCTTGATCGACCGTGTCGGCCAGGCCGGCATCCGGGGCACCGCGGCCAGCTGGCTTAGCTCTTTCCTGGAGAACAGATCTCAGGCCGTCCGTCTCAATAATCTGGTTGCCCCCAAACAGAGAACCATCTGCGGCGTTCCACAGGGCTCCTCCCTGTCCCCCCACTTGTTCAACCTCTACATCTTTCCCCTAATTCAGTCCCTTAGAGATAGGAAGGTGACGGTCTTCAACTACGCAGACGACCTACAAGCTCTTCACAATAAACAACACTGAGGAATCAATCACCAACTTCCAGTCTACCATGAGGTTCATCCAACTTTGGATGGACCAAAACCACCTCAAGTTGAACCCTGGTAAGACTGAGCTGGAACTTACAGGGGACAGCCGCAAGCACTGGCGCCCACATTATTGGCCTCTAGAGTTGGGCTCCCCTCCTTCTCCCTAATCAAAAACACTTGGAGTGACACTAAACACTGATTTATCATAGAAAACGCAAGTGGGTCTTGTAGTCTCCAAGTGTTTTTTCCAACTTAGGAAAATTAGAAAGGTCCGTCGTCTCCTCACGCCAGAGGCCCTCACCCAGGTGGTGATAGCCACTGTCCTGTCCCACCTTGACTACGCCAACTCCCTTTACCTTGGTATGCCACTCTACTTGTTAAAGCCATTGCAGATGGTTCAGAACCACGCTGCCAGGCTGATTCTGAGTCAACCCAGAAGACAATCAGCCACTCCGTTACTTAGATGGCTTCACTGGTTCCCTATGTCTCAATGCTGCTCTTTCAAAACGGGATGTATGATTTTTAAATCTTTACAAGGCAAAAGTCCTAAATTCATAAACAACCTGATAGTCAGACACACCCCTACCCGTAACCTACGCTCAGCCCACCTCTCACTTCTCCACACCCCCTTCTTCAGGCGGAAGCACACAGGAGGCTGCAGATTTGCCACAATTGGCCCTAGACTTTGGAATTTCTTCCCCTTGGAAACCCGAGCTTGCCTAGACCTCATGAAATTCAGAAGAGCACTTAAAACCTGGCTCTATAAGCAAGCCTACAACTAGTGTCCTATCGAGTAGAAAATTCTGCCTTTTCCTACAGCACCATGAAACCAATCGGTGTAAGTGTGCTCTACAAATCATTCTTAACATTAACATTATATAAACTTCCAACTGGGCCCCAAAAAAATGCCTATTTAAAGGGCCATCAGACTCTTTTTGTTCGAGTATCATCCTGGCTAGGAATTAGCAAGAGGCTTGTTCAAGCTATGTGCATAATAAATATGAAAGCACAGTCAGAATGTCACATCCATCTGTCGCTATAAATATTAACCCACATTTTCTGATATCACTACTCATCCCAAAGCAGTGTCATTGAACTTTACATAAAACCCACACATTGTTCAGAGACAATATATCGTACAAGTGTGTAAATCAATGTACAGGAAATGTTACAGAAAACAGCGAAGATTACAAGGTGTAGGAGTAACACATCGTCCTTACTGGCAGACAGTATATGTTGAGTGCAAGGTCAAGAGAAACGCAACATCAAGATTTAAAAAGTAAAGCAGTGGCTGGGGGTTGTCTGTATTAATATGACTTTATTATTACCCAAAGGAACCTTTTTTGACAACCTTAGAATAATGACAAATTGATCAAAAAAACAATAAGGTTCTAGCCTACGTCTTGTAGGCTGCATGCAGCTCCTTCGTGCTGGTTCAGAGCTTAGTTTGCTAGATTAAAAGGATTGCAATTTACGAAATACAAGTAACAAAGTAGAAAAAAAAGTAACGCACCTACATATTATCTACATAAAATAAAATCTGCGATCTGCATGTTACATGATGTGCTTTGCAGCAGGCACATTAACCCGCTGCACTATTGTGCAAAACTCTGACTAGACAAAACAGGGATCTCTACAGCACCAGCAAGTGCATTAACAACCAGAGTTATTTTAGCATTATTATTATTCCCACAAAATGGCTGGGCACACAAAGAATATCTGCAACAGGTGCCTTAACCCTATATGATATTTTAAAAAGCAGCCTCTGCGTGACCAAGTAAATAAGCAACTAATGATGTACTGATAGTTTGCGGTAAGTTTTTAAAAAGTAAATGTATACACTGACTGTCAAACGGTGCTTTTCGAGACTCCGCCCCCTTTCCGCTGCCACACCCTGAACCCCAATTGATGGGTTACTGGAGTACATTTTTCCCCAGTTCGGGCAGAGTAGCTGGGTAAATTTAATCACTGCTCCTGCAGCTTTATTCGGACGGGGCTTGAGTCATATCCCACAGACCTCCCCGTAAGTTACAACGAGGACCGGGCACCACCTGGTGCTGACATTTTAGGATAAGGCAAAGGCTCACGAGGCACTATGCACTAACTCACCCAGAAGATGAAGTTGAAGGTGCACAACAGGTACTTGATGCATCTCATGATGCCGCTGACTCTTCCCATGATGTACAGCTGAAGTCAAGCCTGGACCGGAGTTGGATGGAGCAGCACCGAAGCAGCAGCTCCGAAGAAGCAGAGAAGAAGTCCCGCTGCACGGATGATGAGCAGCAACTGGTCCTTTGCAACGATGCACCGAGGACTGAACAACGAGACCAGGGTGCAGCGGCAGCCAAGGGGCACGGCCAGGCGCGATGATGGACTGAGGATGCAGCAGAGACCAAAACACGGGCAGCAGGGGACCCTCGGGAGCGATAGGCAGCCAGACGCTCAAGCTCAGCGCTACTCTCGACCTGCCAAGCCTATCTATGGAAAGAAACATACACGTTAACCGAGGCGAGCCCGAAACAAGCCGAATCCACAAAACGAAGCCAAGCGGATAATAAAGGAAACAATGACCATGCTAAACAATCATTTAGTAGAAGAGCAAGCGGCACAGAATCATTTGTTTACAATATACAATAAATAGTACTAGCCGCTTCACAACATGTATGTTATTTCAATCTTTATAATGTTGAATGTTCCTAATGGCAGTACTACATTTTTAATGGCAGGCTGGTGGTGTTATGATGATATTTATAGCTCTAAGTATAACAGCGCAGTGTTAATATTATCATTTCAATTGTTATTTTCAGTATGCATAATCCGGTTATCATTTTCATTATCGTTATAGTTATTATTATTGTTAGTCGTTACTATTGTGTGTTGTGGGTGATACCATGTTAGGATAGTAATGTGTTTACACTGCACACACTTAAAACCTAATTGTCTAAATATGCGCGTCCAGTGCTTAAAATGAGCCGGTGGTGGGACCCACCAACACACATTTTTGGGGACCAGCACTTATTTCTCCCCATCAGACTTAGACCCAGAGCTAGTGGTGGCACCTCATCCTATAGCCCCATTGCTTTCAAGCAGTGCGAGAAGCAAAAACATAACATGATAATATCTTTCAGTTGGGGGCGTGGTTTGGGCGCCGATCGGGATGGCTGTGTGAGTGTGTAGCTCCGCTATAATCCTGTGAATCTTGCTTTGGGTGCCCCTGAAGGTGCGATTTTGCTGCACCGGGTGTTGCAGAACCGGAGGGGAGAGTCTGGATCCCATCGGGACCCCGGAAGAAGCGCGCTGGCCGGAGCTCGGAGCTCGGAGGAGTCCGGACAAGGACAAAGGGAAGATGGCGGCGCCTGGCGCTCGGGAGAGCTGCGCACCCGGACGGAGCAGGCATACCGGGGGCTGCATTGTTGAGCGAGCGGAGCGGAGGCCTGAGGCGAGGACTATTGGAGCCGGCTTGGAGCTGCGGAGACATCGAACATCAACGGCCCGGTGAGAACGGTGCCCCTCCCCCTCCTGCTTCTCCGCTCCCCGACAAGAGAGCCTGATGGATGCCTGATTGCCCCTGGGCGGTGGTGCCGACAGCCTGCGGTGGCCGCTCACCCGAGGACTGGTGAGGTTTTACAGGAGGGGGTCGTGATAAAAGAGGGGCTTGGTCGCTCGGCTGGGAAGAGCTGGGAGAAGGCGATTGTATGCGTAGCGGCAGCGAGATCGGACCCGGTCCCGGACCTGGACCTGACCCCCCCAGGCTCCTGCATGCCCCTGAGAGCAACGGGAGCTGGTGTGAGCGTTCTGTGTGCCCAGAGATCAGCGGCGGGGGCCGCTCGCCTGGAGAACGCGAGGCGTGGCACCTGTGGGTCGGGGGACGGAGAACTGGAAAGGCTGCATTACAAACTGCGGTGTGCTTGTTTGGACAGTAGGCGCGATCGGCCCTGGACAACACCTGCCTGCCCCTTTGAAGGTGTGCTGTGGGCTTGCTGCCCTGAACTTCGCAGCTCCTAGGGGAGAGCTGGTGGCCCCATGCAACACACGGCCATGGAACAGAGGTAGAAGGCTGTGACCAGGAGGGTGCCCGGGGGTGCTGTAGGGGCAGAGTGGGCCTGTGATAGTGATTGCTGGCCCCTGTGCAATCTACCACTGGGCGACGCAGGGAGGTACCTGGGATCAAAGAGCCTGCAGGGAGAGCACGGTGACCTGGTATAGCCCGTAATAGCGACCCGAGTGGCGTACACTTCACAGTCAAGATGGCCGCTCTGGGTGATGACTTAACTGCGCCACAGGGACGGAACGGCGCGGTTGCCTTGGCCCAAGATGGAGGTGCTCGACCCCCATTGGAAGCTTCGCCGCAAGAACAGAGGCTGAACCAGCGCCTTGACACCATCCTGGAGGCAATCACCGCGACAAAGGAATCGCTGCATCAGGACATTGCGCAGGTCGCGACGGGGCTGGGCCTTCTGCGGGCGGACCACGCCAAGCTCTCTGATCGAGTGAAAACGAATGAGCAATTGCTTCAAGAACTGAAACCAGCGGTGGTCACCGCAGAACATAAACTGACGGATATCCTCGGCCGTCTGGCGATTCTGGAGCGGCGAGCGGAAGATGCGGAAAGTCGTAACCGGAGGAATAATGTGAGGGTAGTGGGTCTTCCAGAAAAGATTGAGAAAGGGGATGCAGTGTCCTATATGGAGAACTGGTTTAAGACGGTTGTGGCGCCGGAGGGTTTGTCTCCCTTCTTCTCCCTGGAAAGAGCGCATAGGGTCCCTGCCAAACCGCCCCTGGAGGGCCGACCGCCTCGGCCGATGGTGGTCAAATTGCTGCACTATAAGGACCGTGATTTGTTGATACAGAGAGCACGAGCCCAGGGCTCCTTCCAGGTGGACAACAACAAAGTTACGATATTACCAGATTACACGCAGGACGTCCAGAAATGCAGAGCATCCTTCTTGTCAGTGAAAAAGGAAATGAGAGAGGAGGGGATCCAATACTCCTTGCTTTTTCGTGCCAAACTGAGAGTGATCCTGGATGACAGGACCCACTTCTTTCAGACTCCTGACGAGGCATGGTCATGGCTTGGACTGTATCGTGCAGGGACGGACCGTGCGCACAAAAGCGGAAGGGATCGGCAGAAACCAATCCGGATCAGAAAGTCACAACGCATCCGCTCCCGGAATAAGCTTAAAAGGGCCGAGCGAGAAGCACAAATGCCAGCTGACAGGAGGGAAGCGCTGGCTGCAACGGCGACCATCACAGGGTCACAACAGGAGAAAACGTCCGGAGGGTCGGAATCGGAAGAGGAGGGAGGGAAATCCGAAGGTGACGACTCAGACATGGGGGGGGCGAGGGGTCCGGCGGTCACGCCACAAACTGCGGATGGCTTGTTTAATGAGTGAGGCTTGTGAACATTGAACAATTCCGGACAGTCTGATGGTACAGTCTCTCCAGATCCTTATTGGTCCACCAGGTAGAGGGCTTCACTAGCAGCATGGGACTGTGGGCGCGGGGTGGTAGCTCTGCCTCCCTGGATTGGCGCTCCATCGACCTCTTGAGGCCCTTAAGGCCTTCTGTGGTGACGACCACAGACTAGCATAATGTGTGGGGTGTTGAAGGTTTGGAACGGGACTGAAGCTGGGTTATTAGGTCCTGTCCTGGGGAGGGGGGAGGGGGAGTTGTGGGGACGGTTTCAAAGGGGGTGTACAATTGCTGCAATGCGAGGGTCATTTGTTGGCTAGTGCCACTGTGCCGGAAAGAGCTTCATGGGGACGTTACCTAATTTGAAATGTGTTACATGGAATGTCCGAGGTATTCGTACGATGGTGAAACGTCATAAGGTGCATGCTTATCTGGTGAGGAGGGGTGTACAGATTGCAATGCTTCAGGAGACCCATTGGACCAAGAAAGAGTGCGGGGCTTTACAGAAGAGGTGGAGGGGTCAGGTATTTGGCACGACATACTCAGCATTCGCCAGAGGGGTGCTAATATGGATACGGGCGGGGACGCCATTCCAGACAACGAATCAGCGGGTGGATCCTGAGGGTAGATATGTAGCGGTTGAGGGGCGGCTCTATGGTAGGGAGGTGGTCCTGTGTAATATATATGCCCCCAACTCCGATCAAGCTCATTTCTTTGAGGGTTTAACACGCTCCCTGGCCTATTTTTTGGCAAGCCCTATCTTACTGGCGGGAGATTTTAATTCAATCTCTGATGTGCAGCTGGATAGGTCGCACCCGCCACTGGTAGATTCCCCGGTACGCAGGCTAGCAACCCACAGGAGGGAATGGCAGGAGAGGTGGGGATTGGTGGATGTGTGGAGGGCACAGCATCCTGAGAGCAGGGATTACTCTTATTTTTCCCCACTTCACGACCTACATGTTAGACTAGACTCGGTGTTGTGTAGTGGGCCCATGGCGACTGTGGTGACTCATTCTGAATACTTGACTAGGACCATTTCGGACCATAACCCATTGCTGATCACAATGCAGTGGCAACAGGTGAGATTGGCGGTTCCATCATGGCGACTGCGTCCGGATACACTGGAAGATCTGGTGTTTAGCGACACGGTTCGACAGGGCATTGACTGCTACTTTGAGGAAAACGGGGGCTCAGCCATGACCAGGTCGATAGAATGGGATGTGATGAAAGTAGTGGTGAGAGGTGTATGCATGGGCAGGTTCTCAAATGCGAGGAAGACAGTGTTGAATGACCTGGAGAAAGCGGAAGAGGCGTTGAGGGGGTTAGAGCAGCGAAGACCCGAGCGGCCAGATTTACAGGAACAACTGCTGCAGGCTAAAGAAGTGGTGGCGACTGAGACGGAACGGCTGCAGTGCTATGATTACAAGTTGTATGTTGTTAAGGTACATGAGGAGCAAGATAAAGTGGGCACGCTCCTTGCCAAGTTAGCTGACCCAGAACCTAGGGGGTGCACGGTCATGAGTATAAGATGGGAGGATGGGGAGGTAGTCTACTCTCAGTCAGCGGTCCTGGCGCGCTTACAGTCCTATTACACGGGACTGTATGAATGCCACCTAGAGGCGGAGACCTCGGAAATAGGTGAATACCTGGACCCGATCCCACTACCGGTGATGGATAGCGAAGAGGCGAAGGAACTGGAGGGTCCCATCCCATTGGCGGAGATAAGGGGGGCGATTAAACACATGGCACAGAACAAAACTCCTGGGGTGGACGGGTTACCAGTAGAATTTTACGCCAAATTTGTGGATATACTGGCCCCAAGACTATTGATGGTGTACACGGAAGCAAAGCAGGCGGGGTGCTTACCTGAATCTATGAGGGAGGCACTAGTGGTGCCGCTGCTGAAGCCGGGCAGGGATGCGTTAGAGGTGACCTCATACCGCCCATTGTCCATGCTAACGGTGGACTACAAGATCTTGAGTCGCATCCTGGCTACCAGACTCCTGCTCATGACCACTCTGGTTCATAGGGATCAAGCGGGATTTATCCCAACTAGGAGCACTTCGATGAACATTCGTCGTTTGATCCGAGTCATAGATGGCGCTGAAGCATCGGCTCTTGATCCCGTGGTGTTAGCAGTTGATATCGAAAAGGCATTCAAAAGCCTCGAATGGGAATACCTGGATGGGGTGCTGCTGAAGTTTGGGGTCGGGGAGGGCTTCCGGAGATGGACGAGGGTGCTTTATTCGTCGGCAAAGGCGCGAGTACGACTGGGGCCTCTTGTATCTTCGGCTTATTCGGTTTGTAGGGGAACGAGACAGGGCTGCTCATTGTCCCCTCTGTTATTTGCTTTGGCGATGGAGCCGTTGGCAGCACAGGCACGTTCAGGCGCCGTGTATAACGGGATAGCGCAAGGGCCAGAGTCCCACTATATATCACTGTACGCTGATGACCTGTTATTGTATCTAGCAGATCCTGGGAGGTCACTAGAGGGTGCAGTGGACATGCTGAGCAGATTTGGGCAGTTGTCAGGCCTCAGAGTGAACTGGACTAAAACCTGTGTATTCCCATTGAGGAAGAGTACGCTTTGCCCTCAGCTGACGAGAGAGGTGGTGTAGGAGCCCTCCTGTTTCACCTACTTAGGGGAGCGCATCTATCACGAGGCCGTGGACCTCTTGGAGGGGAACGTGGAGCGTTGTATTCACGCGCTGAAGGGTTGCATGGATTTCTGGGTCTCCCTCCCTCTATCTGTGCTGGGTCGAGTAGCATTGTTGAAGATGGTAGCACTCCCGCGACTCCTCTATTATTTTCGAACGCTACCGGTATGGATCCCGCAGAGGGTCTTTAAAGACCTGAAGACGTTGGTAACTAGCTTCCTCTGGGGCAACGGACGGCGCAGGGTGGCACTGAATACTCTGTCTAGACCCAAATCCGAGGGGGGGATGGCCGTTCCCAACTGGCGGCACAACTACAGGTATTGACACAGAATGTGGCCAGAGAATTCAGGGGTCCTGAACGTGAACGGGGGATTGGCATCCAGAGGTATGTTTTGTCATATATCGTAATGCAACAGAAACTGGACATGAAAGAGCTCATGATAGAGGAAAGGACGCTTAAATTATGTTAGAATAGGAGCCTGAAAAGAGCAAAAAGAGACCGGCCGTATGCACCGGAGATACCGCTGGGAATGCTGACCGCGCTGCCGCATGGGGGCGATTGGTCCCAACTATTGGCATGGGAGGAGCTGGGCTTACAGGTGGTAAGGGATTTATATATCGATGAGACGTTAGTCCCGTATCAGAGCTACAGGAGCAATTTGGCTTGCCGGACGGAACTTTTCTTCTGCATGCGGCGGTGGTGGCAGCGATGCAGCGACATTGGAGGGGAGGGTTGGCAGAGCCGGAGGTGACCATGGCATGCCAATATGTGGTGATGGCAGCGGGCACCGTCAAGCGGTGACTTGGCTCCACAATAGAATGCTGAATGAGGGACTGGCGCCCCTGTTGGCACTAAAGTCGCGGTGGGAGGTCAGCATAGGCAAGCCCATACCGGATACTATCTGGAACCAGGTGCTGCATAGGACGTGGAAGGGAACGAGGAACGCACGATTTCAACAGGTACACTTTTTCATCGTCCATAGGGCGTACCTGACCCCGGAAAGATTGAACCGGCATTTCCAGGTGCTCGATGCCGCGTGCCCAAGATGCTTGACACCAGAAGAGGATCTAGATCATCTATTGTGGGGATGCCCGAAGTTGGGGGCATACTGGCCGGAAGTAGGGGAACTCCTGAATACAGTAACAGATAGGGAGGTAGACTTTGATATAGCGACATGTCTGCTCCTCTGGTTCCCTCATAACAAGAGGACAAAAATAACGAGTAAATTTATTGATCTGGGGATCATGCTGGCAAAACAAGAGATAACTTGGCATTGGAAGTCCAAAGAAGGCCCTTCAGTGAGGAGGTGGACGAATGAGCTGTTGAAGTGGTCGGGCTGTGAGAGTGTAATCAGGATGCGACAGGCCACTAGGACTGGCAATGAGAAAAGCCTGGAGCAGGCGAGGGCCTGGGAGATGGTGGTTCAAGCATTGCGTGATTATATGACGGACGATGCAGAGGGAGAATAGAGATAGGACAGTGTTCCATGTAGATCGAATGACTGAGTGTGGATCCTGATGGATGGCGTGCCTAGGTGCTAGGACGAATTATGGGTGCCCGCAGTAGCAGCAGTTGAGGGGGGGAGGGAGACCTGAGAAAGGTAGTTAAGCACCGCGACATAGTTTAGTAGGTACAGATGAGCCTGGAATGAGTTGGATAAGAACTGTTGGGAACAAACCAGGGTGCACTCTGGGGTTCGATGGTGCAAGGGAGGGTGGGGTTTTGAGGGGTAAAAGCAGATACTACATGGTATAACTGACCTGACGCCCGAGAAGGACACACACTGAGGGATCTGCCGGGGAACGGAAGTCTAGCGCGCCGCCCAGCCCCCGGGATTTGGGCTGAACGGCTGTGTATTGTATTTATGTCACTTTAATTGTCGAGATGCCATAAGTGTAATGGTTGGTCTATTCTGATGTCTTGTTTCTAATTCTGCAATAAAAATACATTTAAAAAAATATATATATATATCTTTCAGTTATCATTTTATGTTTGTGCTGCTTTGCAGGCGGGCGGGGGAGGGGAAAGGCTGCTCTGCTCTCTGAGCAGGGCAGGAGTGGTTTGCCCACTCCTAAGTGTGCAATGACTGTTAGGTCAGTCCTCTCGGCACTTTCCCCTTTCTCCATGCAGGCTGCATTACACCTTCTCCGTCTGGCATAAATCCGGTTTTGGTCAGTATGCACCTCCTGCATGCTAGGAAGGCCAGAGCATCATTTATTCGTCACAATACCTGACGATAGCTGCATACAAATGTACAGCACTTTTCTGCTCAGACAGTGCACCATTTTATTCAGAAGGCATGCGTTCTGGATCCTGTTGTTTACTTTAGTTAAAACATGTTCACTAATTGCATTGCATATCCAACGTTCACAAATAAGAAGGTGATATGTCTACATATACTTAAGAGCTACTCTGCTGCATAAAAAAACGTTAAAGTGATATTACTACAGGGACATGGGTAAGCAGAAATTCTGCAATGTCCCACACATGGCAGGTTATAGATTAAAGAGGAGGCCATTTTAGGACTATGTATGGGGCATCTTACCCACACCTGGGACTGCATTCCAATGGGAGATGTGCAGTATGCAATTACCATTAAAGTAATATAAAACACTAATAAAATAAATTAAGCTAGGGAAAAAGAATTTGAGCAACCTCTAATCATAACCTTGGCTCTATATGGTCGTCCTATGACACGTCAATCATTGCATCATGGCCACCTTCCTCTAAGTCAGAGGTTCTTAACATGTAGCTCATGGAGCCTTGGGGGTCAGTTTACTTACTTGGGGGTTCCAGGACCGTTTAGAAAATTAAATAACATTTGCAGATAAAATAAACTATATATAAATAAAGAAGTACAATGTAAAGTATAACATTTTAAAAAATTCTATATATGTGAATTAGTTTGGCATTAGAGGATTCAAATTAAGTTGGTATCCTTAGCTGGATTCTTGGGAGGAGCCCAAGCACAGAAAATAGAATCTAGTATGAACAATGAATGACCTCAATTGAAGCACCAACAAAAACAGAGCATGCATTAGCAGCAGAAAACACAAAGTGATATGCTAAAGTCTAATATTTTACTTGATCTTTAATAGATAAAAACTTGGTTTAGAAAGGTTCTAACCTTCTAATTAAAAAGTTCCGACTGGTGCAGTGGTGATGATATGTCGGTTTTGTAGCAAAACAGCTGCAGAACCCACTTCTGAGTCCCATGACTAGAGAGGGCACCTCAGGCAAGGGTAGGACTCACAGATGGCAGAGTCCAGCAGCACCATCAGGATTTCAGGAAGTCTTTTGTGTCCCTGAGACTTCAGAAAACATGAGGCAAGCCAGGAAGCCCTTGGAGCCTCTCTGGGTTCAAGTGAGATAAATATAATATGATGTTACAACTCATGCAATTACATCACATGCTTTTACAACGCAGTCTTTACATCACAACTATCATTACATTGCATGATTTTTACAACGCATGCCATTGCAGCAAATTTTTTTAAAACTACAATCTCAATGCATTCCATTACAACGCATACCATTACAACACATACCATTTCAATGCATAATACTTGGGCAAAAATAGGGTAAGTGTTGGATAGTGCAGCGTTAAAAATTACCATTCCCACTCCAGTGAGTGCAACAGTAGGATAATTATAGGATAGTGTAGAGGTGAAAATTACAAAGTGTTGGGTAGGGTAGGGGTAAACATTACTATTCCCACTCCAGTGAGTGCAACAATAGGGAAAGTGTTAGATAGTGTAGGGCTAAAAATTACTATTCACATGTACCCCAAAACCCATACCCACCCTAATACTAACAAAATCTCCATTACTCACTTTTTTAATGCGTTGTAATGGTATGCGTTGTAATGGCATGCGTTGTAGTGACATGTGTTGCAATAGCATGCATTGTAATGGCATGCAATGTAAAGTAAGTTGCATTGTAAAGGGAGGTCATTGTAATGACATCATTGTAATGGATGTTTCCCAATGAGATGTGTGCAGTCCTTGTCCTCAGCATGGCAGAGTTCAGCAGGCAGCAGGGCATCTCATCAAAGCAGAGAAGAAGTTCCTCAAAATAGTCAGTCAAGGCAATCCTTACAGCACAGAAGTCTTTACACCAGAAGAGATCTTCTCAGATCTAGTAGTGTACTGACTTGGTAGGGTCAGAGCCCCAGTAATTATACCCAAAGCGCCTTTGATGTAGGGGTGACATCCAAGCAACTCTCTGAAGTGCACAAGAATCCCTTTCAACACAGCCCTGTCTGCCAGGCAATCTGTGGGGAGTGGTCAGTACCTATTGAAGTATTTCAGTTCCTCACTACCCAGGTAGACCCATCAGAATGCAGATGAGTGCTCAGAATGGAGATTAACCTCACCTTCCTGTGTTTCTGGCTATCTTGAGGGAAGGCACAAAAGTAGCTGTCACTGAGCCTGCTAGTTTATTGGAGACAGGCTGCAGGCACACAAAGCAAAGTGTAGAGCAGAGAAATGTCCACTTTGTAAAGGGGCATTTCTAAAATAGTAATGTCAAACCCAACTTTACCACTAAAGAGGATTTATCATTACCATTTTCAAAGAGATGAAATACAATTCAGCTACTCCTTTCTAACCATGAATTCCAGATTATAAGTGTTTGAAAGAATTCTCAATGCCAGCCTATGAGTGGAGTAGGCTTCACACTAGTGACAACATAATTTTGGCTATTTGTCTATACGAGGGTACGCAAAGCATAAAAGTACATGTCATACCTTTACTTACATGGCTCCCTGCCCTTAAGGCTACTTAGGGCCAACCCTAGGTGTGACCTATATGTATTAAAAGGGGAGTTTTAAGGCTGGTAAGTAGTTTTAAATGGCAATTCGAAGTGACAGTAAAATGCACACACAGGCCCTGCGGTGGGAGGACTGAGACAGGTTCGAAAGGCTACTTCTGGGGGTGGTACAATCAGTGTTGCAAGCCCACTTGTAGCATTTGAAGTACAGGTTCTGCGTATATGGTTTAGCACTTTACAAGGGAAGTAAATCAAATATGCCAAACAGGTGTAACCCAATTACATCATGTTTAGTGAAGAGAGCACATGTACTTTAGCACTGGTTAGCAGTGGTAAAGTGCTTATATTCATAAAACCATCAAAAAGAGTGCCAGAAAAAAAGGAGGAGTAATGCAAAATGTTTCGGGTAACCCTGCCAAGAGGCCCTTAACCAACACATATGCCTCTGAGTCAATATTTGAAAATCTGAAAGATTTGGACAGGCAGCCATGTATGAGGCGTAGACGTGTGGCTTGGTTATCAATGACATTTCTAAAATTCCAATGCTTCAGTATGTTCTCTAGATAAGCAACGAAATATTTAATTTTTTTGCCTTTCATTTAGTCAACTTTGTTAAAAGTGTGCCTTTCATAGTCAATATTCGTAACAGGCTCAAACTTTTTTGACAGTACATCTTTCAGCTTTTGATGTACTTTCAGATTTTCATTAATATGTTTTTTGATTATGTGAGGGGACCCTATCATCTTCAAGGTTTCTGATCATGTTTGTTACATTGTTCTCTAATGTTTCTTCTAGCACTTTGAAATTGACAACTTTATTGATTTATTATAGCCATGTTGGGCCTAGATTTGACCTTTTCATGATGTCAAATGCTATCAAACAGAGCAGGTGGCTTAAAAAAAGCCATTGCCTCTTAAATTAGATTCCCTTCTTGTGATATTGGAGGAGTTTCACATAGCGCGAACTAGACCCAAAGGTATCAGAGCGCTTTATATGAGCACCAGATGGTATATTTACAAGAACTGCCACTAACTAACACTAACGTTAGTTAGCACCTATTTTCTTACCGCCACGAACCACCGAAAACTATGGCCATAGTTCCAATGTATTTACAATACGTCGCTACATGGTGATAGGATCTTCTCGTGGCGGCAAATGTTGTCAACATGAATGTCATTGCGATAAAAATCTTGCCGCTAATGTGAAAAAAGTGACCGCCGGCCAGTCATTGGCTCGAAAACTCACGTTAGCGTCACATCACTTTTTTCACGCTTTGTGGGAAAAATAAACTACAAGAAGCCCTCAAAGCACCACAAAAAGAAAGAAACTTTACCTGAGAGCAAAATGGAGCATGCTGGACCCAGTTCAGCAGGAGACAATAAACACCCTAACCCTTTCAACAGCCAGGTGGAACAGCCAGAATCCCATCGGAATTGGAAGAGGAAAACCAGAATCAGCCAGTAGGAAAATGAGATCCTGATTGCGGAGGTGACAGAGAAACAACGCCAGCTCTTTGTCAACTCCAGGGTGTCATTGGGGACCAAAAATTTTATTTGGCAGTCCTTTTTGACCAAGGTGAAAGCAGTAGCAGAGGTCAAGAGGACAGTGGCCAACTGCAAGAAGTGATGCCAAATGCAACACCAAGCTGAAACTGTCCAACAATCGGAAGGCAGCACTGCAGACTGGAGGTGGGAGTTCAGTGCCACAGGAGGAGCTGGGTGACTTGAAGGAACAGGTGTGCGGTCATCTGCGATGAGTCGGTGGTTGGAGTCGAGGGACAGTCCTGAATATGACCAGCTACATCAGCAACAGGGTAAGTAACAACCAGGACACACACTGTGTGCAGATCAAATTCCAGATACATAGGTACTTGAGGGTATACCCACATGTCACTTTAGCTGCTGAATACATATAAAGACACATAATGGTGGTGTAAGTGACTCTTGATCCAGCATACATGCACATATACGTATGTAAATATATAGACAATTGACCATTTATGTGTTTCCTAACTCTGGGCTACATTAACAAGGAAAGGGGCATACTGACTAGAGAAGGGGTGGTGCGCTGCATTAGCCTCCTTAACTCCACACCACGCTCTGCTAATTCTTGAACACAGCTGCACCACATTGACAACAATATGATGCAGCCCTGTGTTCCACCCTGGACTTGCGCAAAATTTAGCAGCCTAGTGCCAATGCAGGCACCCTTGCACCATAGTGCAAGGGTGTTTGCGTTGAGGGGAAGATTGTTTAAGTGCAGGAAGGGGGACCTTGATGGGTATCATGCCATAACACATGTAAAGACAGATTCCTCAACATTTTTCATAAGATGACAAAGCAATACTGCTGTAAGAGGATGAATGGTATAGGATAGATAATGCCAAAGTGTGTTCTGGGTCAAATCCTAGAGCTGTTGTGCTGTAATGCCCACCACAACACCCCTTGCCCTAATGTACAAGGCTGTGTTTATACACATACAGTGGCTTTATGCTGCCTAGTAAATAATACAATGCACTTATCCGCTCTACTTCCACATGGAAAGTGAAGCTGTTGTGGGGACAGAGGTTCAGCAAAGATGCCCCTAAGTCCCAAACAACATACCCACATCATGTAACCAATGTTGTATGAGAACAATGCATCCAGTTATCATGTGTATTTTTGAATCAGCAATTTAGTATCATAGGTAAACTTATTCATCGGGCCACTCTAAAGCAATCTCTAAACTGAACTTTGCTAGCCTACATATCATGTTTTTGTCACTTACATTCAAACTACAGAATGACAGTAGCCTGTCCATTGAAGATGTTGTAATTCTATTGGTAGACATTCAAATCAATTGTGTGGGTGATGCATCTGTTGTAACCAACTACCAAATCTCCAGTTCATAGAAACACATTAACAATCAGTAACACCACAAACTACTAGGAATTAATAATAAAAAATGCACACAAACTATACCTAAACCTAATACTAACAACCTATCCTAATTGACACTAATCTAACTTGTACTAATTGTTTCCTATACTAAACTAACTACCTCACCTAATACTATATACATAACAAAATATATTAAACATCAACCCACCTCCCCTTTAAGGCACATCTGGGGCCGGGACAAAGATAGATTAACCTAGACATGAACTAACTAAACATACATCCTAAAAAAGTATATCTTTTTTCTTTTTCTTTATTAAACACATTGAAAAGACATTAACCCCCCACCCAAAGGAAAAGTAAACTTAAACCAAAACTCTAAGTACAAATTTCAAAACATACTAAAACATAGCTACACCTGACACTATTCTAAACCTAATCTTAAACTACACTTACCACTACCTACTAAACTACAGGACAAAAAAGTATAAAAAAACAGGATTTAGTGAATAGGGGGACTGTACATGGGGGACAGCTGACATCCGTAGGGCCTCAGTAGGAGAGGCCCAGGGCCCCCTTAATATCCTGGAGGTGGCCCTTAATTTTATCCTGGTCCGGTTCTATTCGGGACCCATGGACATTTAGGTTGTAAAACAACCTACGCTCCCTTTGTGTCAAGCAGGAAATCTGTGTAAGTCACACTGTCTGCAAGGAAGATGTGTCTGGTTGAGCTGTTTGTGATTGTGCACCTGGGTGTTGCAATGAGGTGGTTGCAGCAGGTTGAGCCAAGGAGGATGTACTTGGACCAGCAGATGGTTGGGGATGTCTGCCACTCCGTTGCACACCAGATGGGCCAGGCATTGGAGCTGTGTGCCTGTGCTGTGTAGATGAGGCAGCCAGGCCAGCACGTTTCTGTTCACTTTTCTTGCTGCTGCCTGTAATGGACTTCCACTTTCCGGATGCCCTCTCTATCCTGTACCTCCGTGCCATATAATTGTACCCCTTTGCCATATGACGTATGTGAAAATTACATTCCTTACGCAGATGGAACTGCCTCACCTCATCCAGTGACATGTTGTCTGTAAAGAAAAAACACATGTCAAGTTTTGAGAATCACAAAAATTGACAGCATTCTGCAGGTATCTCCCAAACAAAAGTGTAACAAACCATTATCTAAACCAAAGGTCTTTAAACTTTAGTCAGCCGAGCCCCCCCATTTAAATTTTTTTACACGTCGAGCCCCCCCACCGCCACTACCACCTGACAAAAAAGTTCTGGAAGCTGGTACTCTGCATCATTGATGGCCATTCCCTCCTACAGAGCCCAGGTTGTATAGGACAAATAATATTAAATAAAGTAAGAGTGTTTAGCAAACTGAAGTTTTTGTAGTGCATGTGCTTATTCTAAAGTTAAAACGAAAAGTCTCCAAGAAACAAATTAGCACAAAAAATTACATTGGTGCTTTATTTTTCACAAAAAACACAAAATTTAGGATAGATTAGCAAAAACACTCCCAAAACACAGGTGTGGGAGTGTTTGTTTTTCTCCACAGAGACAATGTATGGATGTATTCTTGCTTCTGCCATCCTTAGGTTGTGCTCCACTTCCAGTCTTGAGCAGTGCCTGGAAACAGGAGTGCTCACAACATTTTGCAATATATCTTTTGTACTTTCATATAGGGCGAACATGACCTAAAGGTAGGGGAGTGCTTTACAGGAGCATCTTTTACATTACACAAGCACACATTCATTTTTTGTAAGTACAGGGAGATTAAGTGATTTGCCCAGAATCACAGGATGTTGAGCAGACATCAAGAATTGAACCTGGTTTCCCAGCTCTACAGTCATCAGCTCCAGCTGTTGTGCCACATCCTTGCCCCTAAACAAGATATCAGAAAAAGAAGTTCCACAAAACATGCTTTCTGACGCAATTAAAAAATCCATGATTATGTGGAGTATGGCCAGGTGTTGCCATGTCAGTAGGAGGCCAGCCACAGTTTTCCAAGAAGGCCTAGGGGACATTTACATCATACACATGTGATATAAGTGATTAAAGAGGATATATACATCTTTATTCTCTAGTAGCATCAAGAGTCATTTTATTAGCAGAGTTGGCTTATAAAGAAGATCGCCTTCCAAAGCTTCAGAAATAGCTGCACATGTGTTCTGACCGACTTTTTCGGCCCTCTTTGGAGGGAGAATGATGGAAGATGACTCAAGCCTATTACCCTTCTAGTACAGGGATTAGAACTATAAACAGGACTTATCCATAAGGCACAGTAGTGCATTTTCGTACCCTTTTCTTAGATCAGGGCTTAAAAACTTAAGTTAGGGGATAGATTCATTAGTATTAGTGATGATCCGTCCTTTTGCAAGAGTGTTAGTATACCTTCTATGGAGTTATGCTTATTTCGGGCCTTGTAGGCCTCAAACGGGAGAGACTCCATCTTGCTTTCTGCCCGGCAGCTTGAGAGGCTTTCTAGGTCAAGTGTAATGTTTTAGTTTCGAAGTGTTGTTCACTTGGAGAGAACCGGCTCAGGCTGGCCCTTATCGAAAGACTGTATTTTTCTCCACTCCGAAGACACAACTTCAGGCCGGCCGGCTGGGAACGTGTCCTTGGTACGGGGAGGTACAAGAATTTGGTGGGCAGCAGGTTACTGGCCGTAACTTTCCATGAAGGGACAGGCTTCCATATTAGCGAAAGTGTTAGGCAGTGAGTCAGTCAGTCCGTAGGCGGCAGCTAGCCGTTAGCATCTATGCCAATTATTATTTCCAGGCAGACAGTCGCCATTTTGAAGTCTGAGACAGATAATGAAACTGAGACTCTCTGAGAAAGACTGAAGGAGAAGGAGAAGTAGCGCAGAGCGATCAGAGACAGAGAGAGACAGCAGCTAATAACGAGAGAGGTTCCAGTGAATTGGAGGGAAGGAGAGGAGATCGAGCATAGCGGTGCAGACGTGTACTCGTGACTACTAAGGTGTGATTCCGAGACGAGCCAAGGCACAGACGAGAAGGGAACCTAGATGACTGCCGAACCCCGACTTCACGTTAATAAGGTGACCTCCGCCCTTTCCCCTATAGTGTGCACATTCTAACCTTTCACTTTTCTTTGCAGAATATATATATATATATATTATCGTATAGTATTGTGTTTATAATCATTGTAATAAAATACCCCAGTTCTTAGTGAACCGACATGTGCCTTGTATTCTTGTTCAATCAGGGTAACCTGGTCTTCTAGTCAGACATTGTTTGCATGAACGGATATGAATCCCGGTCAGGTAAGAGGTGACTGAGCAATGAGGGAGAAGGGGAACGTTTGATGCCAAGAGCAGAAGGTACATATTTCAATTTGGAAAGCCGCACTAACTTTTATTATTGTATTATTATCCTGAGTAGACAATGAGAGATTTCTTCCATAGGTGTTCATAGGAAAGTGATCGTCGTTGGTACGCGGCGTTAATGAGAGCACCGGGGGGACACGGTGTGTAGATCCGCCGGATTGTGGATCGTGTTGGAAGTGAGTGAGAGCACCGGGAGGACACGGTGTGTAGGCCCACCAGATTGTGGACCGGATGAGAGAGAGAGCACTGGGACTGCAGGCCCGTGTGTAGACACGCCGGATGGTCGAGTGAGCACTGAGAGTGATCAGTGTGTAATGGTACATAATCAGACCTGCCCTAGGGTAGATTAGTCTGGGCCTAAGTGGCCGCGAGACTAGTTGGTATGAATAGGATATTGTAGAAAAACCTATGCATGTTTATTGCTATTTTCCCGATCCTTAGGTACGAGATGTACATATATATATCTATACCCATTGTAAATACGTTCTAAGGAGGGAAGTGAGTACGTTCCGACTGGGTTAGAGGGGCTCCTAGGAGCTGATTCCATCTGGTCCGAAAATCCGGTCGTTACAACAAGTAAAAATTTTAATTTGGTCTACGAAAGAAGCGAGAACAGATGGTAGGCACACTTCACAATATTTGTTATATTTGACTTGTGGACTCAGCTCTAGGGATTGTAATATGTTAAACAAGCACCAGCTACTTTAATCAAGGTCAAATTCATTTTTCGTAAGTCACTGGTAAATTAAGTGATTTTACCCAGGATCACACGATGTTGAGCCGAATCCAGGACTCGAACCTGGGTCCCCAGAACCAAAGGCAACACCTATGGCATTAATGCCAAATCCACTCCTCCTTGAAATATCCAATGTTCCCACTAGTATTGGGACGAATAGGAAAGGAGCAAGGCTTAAAAAAATAAAAAAAGCTCTTTACTCTTACCTGAGAGAGAATGGAATCTACAGGAAAGATGTAACCGTTGTAAACTCCTTGCAGTGAAACTTACTTCCGATGTGGGAAGCAACATGGAGTGCAACTAGACAGAACTTTGGGGTGGGGACTAAGATTCCCAGCCAGGGCTGGCTCTAACACTGATCGCACACGTGAGAGGGACAGGTGAGTGAAGTGTCGCATGAGCAGGGTGAGTAGTGCGTTCGTGTGACTGCAGGGTGAGGTACAGGGTGTGAACTCGTGTGACTGCAGGGTGAGGACCAGGGTAAACAGCGCAAGAGTATTGTGAGTGCAGAGTGATCACTGTGAATGCATAGTGTGCGGTGTGCTCATGTGACCGCAGGGTAAGTGGAGGGAGAACGGTGTACGTTCGTGGTGAGTGGCATAAGTGCAGTGTGGTCACTGTGAGTACATGGTGAGAGAGTGGGTTCAGTGCATAGTGATCAGTGTGAGTACATTTTGATCCCAGTGAATGCAGGGTGAGTGTGAAAGTGAAGGACGAGAATGAGGAGTGAGTTGTCTGAATGCAGGGTGCATCCTCAGACAGTTGAAGTTACTCAGCGATTAGGGTTGCCAGCTCATTATGTTGATGTCCCAGAAGGTACAAAAGTAAGCAGTCCTCTAAAGCCTATTTTCAGCACTGATCGGTGCACACTTGGAACAGCAAAAATACATGAAAAGCATTTTAAATTGTGTTCTAAGGCTGTCTGGATGATCTATGACTTATAATTAAAAGGAACAAAGATTGAAACGTCACATTACAAAGGAATATATACTATTTTATTTATAACCCTAATTAGTGTCAAGACAAGGCCTTTGCAGGCTCTTTAAACAGCACATGGCTGGCATTTTTATTTTGGTAACCCTACTTTATATTCCTTTTCATGAAATGCATTCTCACATTAAGGCAGTAAAATGTAAAATGTAAGGAATAGGCAGAGTGGGGGCACAGGGAGTACTGGAACCAGAAAACAAACAACCTCTTTAATCAGTTTACAAAGGTATGTAAATATGCACATGGGGGCAGATTTACAAGCCCCCCTGCGCCATTTTTGCATCACTTTTTCCATGTTAAAAGTGACGCAAAGTGGCACAAGGGGCTTGTAAATAAGCCCCATGGTTTTTACCAGGCGCACAACACCCATGGGCTCAAAAGGCTTCAGCATGCCTCCCCCCCCACCCATCGTGTGTGTCTGCCTGGGCTGAGGCAGCTTCCCGGGCACACACAGACAGTTTTGGAGCTGGCAGCCGCACAAGTACTTCACAGGTCTTTAAAAGACCATTTACACGTTAATGAGGCTTTGTTGTTTTCCAGCCTTTAGAGCCCCTGCATCTCTATGACCATGAGAATTAGCCCCGACCCCCCTCTCCGAAATCGACATGCCTGCCTCTGGCCTTTAAAGACCTGTGACTCTTGACACCGTCAGCCGAGCCCCCAGCAGCTGCAGCAGCTCGGGCTGAGAGGCACGTCTCGCACCTAGAAGCAACAGTGTGGTGTGAAGTGCGCGCCCTCCCTGAAGGGATGCGGCGCCCCCCCCAGGGGGGCACGCCCCACAGTTTGAAGACCTATGATCTAAACACTCACATCAAATGTTAGGTACGTCCCACATGACCTTACAAGTTCAATGTAAACAATAACAAAAATCAAAACCTGTTGCTGATACCGACATGTTGACTTATGGTATGGGACATAGTAAGGGCAGAGTGCAGTGACAACAGTTGTAGGTTAGCTGATTGCAATGAGGCTGCGGACAAACACTGACTGAGTTCAATATGGGGCGGTCCTCGAGGATGACGTTTTCCAGGCCATTTCAGAACCAGCCCATGACACTAACACAAAGACAGTAGTCTGCACTGCTTGCAAACATGGCTGACGACTAAGAAGCACAGTGGTAGTCATGTAGGACAGTTTACCAAATCAAATTTCATCATTTAAAAAATAATTTAGAGTTGTCAACACAGCTACACATCCATGAGTGATGATGCATACATTTACTTGAAACATCTCAGTAACCTGGCTGCCAAATTTGATGATTGGAAGTCAACAGGGCATATGTTCCCGGGATTATTGCGGCACGTTGTTAGCCTGCTGTGCACCACATTGAGCTATGCCACGATGGGAATGCAACGCTGCTGCATTTCAGCATCCTATTTTGCTGCACTGCTTTTTCACTTGTGCCAGTGTGAAACCCTTCCTGCTATTGCAAAAGCAGGAACCCTTGCACAATAGTGCTAGGTTGTCTGAATTTAGCAGAAGATAGTTCATGTAATGGAAGGATCACCATCACTTTTTTTTTTTTGTAAAATCGTTTTTATTGCAGAATCATATCACATATACATCTTACATTTACAAGCATCTTGCATGGTCGTTATCAATGCTTGTTTCCTACCTGGGTAATTTGTTTACACAGCCTATAAGCCCACAACCCGGGGGTCGGGCGGTGTCAACCTATGAGTCTCCCCACGTAATTATCCTTGAGCGCCTTCAGTATCCCATGCAAGACTTTCTTCAATCTGCTTTTGTAGTTTTCATCCCTTCTTCCCCCCCAACCCCCCTCCTCCCCCCCAACTCCTAAACTCCCCGGCCGCCGCCCCCCCCATCAACTCCCTGTGCCTGCTCCTACGCCTGGATTCGCTATTAGTGTGTGTATTTGAACTCTGTCAGGAGTGATCCGGGATACTCGAAGAAAGTGTTCCTGGTGTGTTTGTGGGGTCGTCAGTTCCTGAGTTGGGATGCTCTTCCTCCTCTTCGAGCGTACTATCCCGTAATGCCTGCACTAGCGCCTCCCATGCCGCTGCCGCTTCCAGCACCCTATCGTCAGCTTTGCGTCGGGCCAGTTGGTATCTTAAAGTGCTTTCACTTGCCTTCCACTTGACACATTCATTGAGCCATCTTTTGTGCGTAGGCCCCTTTTTGGATTTCCAATTTCTGGTTATTTCCCTCTTAGCCAATATCAGTCCCATATCGATAAACTTGCTCGTAATCCTATTCTTGGGTGTGTGCGGAAACCAATGCAGCACTCCTACTGCTTTAGTGTATTGTAGTTCCCTGTCCGTTGCGTTATTCAATGTCTCACCAACCTCTGCCAATAGTCCTGTAGGTGTGGGCAGTCCCATAACATATGTCCTAAGTCCGCCCCTGCAGTGCTACATCTGGGGCAGGCCGCATTCTCAATCCCAAAATACTTCCCGATTTTACCTGGCGTAAGGTACGCTCTATGGAGAATATAAATATGTATCAATTGGAAGCGTGCGTTCCTCGTACTCTTCCTTGCCCGCCTTAATAGTTGCCCCCGCGTTGTGTCAGGGATCTCCATCTGGAGGTCTAGTTCCCATTTGGCCTTCAGCGTTGTCAGAGGTTTTAGAGGTTCTCGCACCATTCTAGAATAAAGACACGTCACTGCCTTGTATGTACCAGCTGCCATCATGGTGTATTGGCATGCCATGGACGTGGCGAGCTCTAGCAGCCCCTTCCCCCAGTGTGCCTGTATAGCCCTGGTCACAGCAGCATGCGTCAGGTAGTCTCCTCTTGGGAGATCGAAACGGTCTTGCAAGATCTGGTATGAGAGTAACGTCCCGTCTTCGTACAGGTCACCCAGCATTTGCAGCCCCGCATCTTCCCATCCCTGCAACCGCTACCAGTCGCCGCCAGGAGGGAGTGATGTCACCATTCCCAGTGGTATCTCAGGTGCGTACATACGCCGCACTCCCGCTCTACGCCGTGCGCGATTCCAGCAGAGCCTGAACGTCTGGTCTTCTAGGGACAAGTCTTTAAGGATGAGTTTTTGCTGTAGCTTAATGTACGCAAGCACATGTCGGGGGTGCCCCTGTCCCTCTCCTGTTCCGGGCCTCGATACACCCTTGCTACCTCCTGTGTGAAGATCTGTATTTGTGCCGCTAGGTAGTAAAATTCAAAGTCTGGAACCGCCATATCCCCCTCATCCTTAGGCCGGATCAGCATATCTAGCGCGATTCTGCGTCTGCCCGTGCCCCACAGAAACGATATTAGCAATGATCGCAACTGCTGGAAAAAAGAACCTGGAATCCACACCGGCAACGTTCGGAAGTAGTAGAGGAGGCGCGGTAGAACTATCATTTTCACCAAGGAGATGCGGCCGGTCACCGATAGCGGGAGAGTGGCCCAGAAGGACATATTTCCTTTCAATGCTTGGATGCAACGGCCCACATTGCCCTCTAGCTTATCAGACGCCGTGTGGTACACATACACTCCTAAATATTTCAAACAGGTAGGCTCCCAGGTAAGTGATGGGCGATCGGCAGGTCGCCTCTCCCCCTGCCTCAATGGAAAATAAACAGGTTTAAGACCAGTTTACTTTTAGGCCTGACATCTTTCCAAACAGTTCAAGAAGCCTTTCTGCGCCTTCCAGCGCCCCGCTGGCATCCTCCAGGGATAATAAGAGGTCATCCGCATACAGCGAAATGGCTTGCGGTTCTCCTCTATAGACTAAGCCCTTGTAGTAACGTCCCATCCGCGCTTCTGCCGCAAATGGCTCCATCGCCAAAGCAAACAGCAGGGGGGATAGCGAACATCCCTGCCTAGTACCACGGCATACCTGATACTGGTGCGATATTAGGGAGCCTATCCGGACTCGTGCCATCGCGGATGTGTACAGTACTTTGGTCCAACCTATATAATTATCGCCAAGGCCGAAGTGCTTCATGACCCTGTTAAGGTAACCCCATTCCAAACTGTCAAACGCCTTTTCAATATCTACTGATAATACCAAGGGCAATCGCGTCTCAGGCATCGGGTCACCCATTAATCGTATCAGTCGACGTATATTGATGTTTGTGTTCCGCGTGGGGATGAAGACGGATCGATCGCTGTGGATCAGCTCCGTCATGTGGCTTAGCAGTCTAGTATTTAGTATGGTGCTCAGGATTTTGTAGTCCGTTGTCAGCATGGACAGCGGGCGATAAGAGGTTGGCTTTGTCTTCTCTCTCCCTGGCTTCAGTAATGGAATCATCAAGGCTTCACGCATGGATTGTGGCAGCTTACCCCTAGATTTAGCTTCATTATAAACTGCCTGAAGCCGCGGAGCTAATTCTTCCAAATATTTGCTGTAAAATTGTATGGGCAATCCGTCCAAGCCCGGGGTTTTGTTTCAAGCCATCTGCTTCACCGCGCTTCCTATCTGCCCCTGTGTAATATCCCTGCCCAGGTCATCTGACTGTTCCTGATCTAACTGCTGCAATTGCAGCCCCTCCAAAAAGGTGTTGATCTCACATTCGCGGCCTTCCAATCCGCTTTCATAAAGCTTTTCATAGTATGACCGAAATGTGTCTAAGATCCCCGTTTGGGTATTGCATATGTGGCCCCCTTCTTCCTCAATGGCCAAGATCGAGTGGCTACGCCTAGTTGGGTTAGCCAGCCAAGCAAGCATCGTCCCCGCCTTGTCCCCCTCGGCGTGCGCCCTCGTCAGGTAATTTTTATGGTCAAAGCTTCGGAGTCGCTCCATTTCCACCGCTACTGCTTCCTTGGCCTCACTAACAGTTTCCTGCAGCTCAGGATGATTAGGGCGCCACAGCTCAGCGTTCCGCAATGCCTTCTCTGCCTTTTCCAAGTCGTCTAATAGAGTTTTGCGGGCTCCTGCATATTTCCCAATACAGTGGCCCCTAACCACAACCTTGAAGGCATTCCATACCATCCCTCTGGTGGTTGTGGTGCCATCGTTTACCTCGAAGAATTATGTAATTCTCTCCCCAGCGCTTCCCTAAACAGTGGGTCATCTAGGGTGTCCGGGCGTAGTTGCCATGTCGGGATCTGCGAAGTCTCAGTCACCCAGTTTAATGTCAATAAAAGAGGATTATGGTCGGACAGCGAGCGAGTTAGGTACTCAGCGTTTGCCACAGTGGAGATCACGAGCGGGGAGCACAAGAACGCGTCTAATCGGACATGGAGGTCATGCAGACCAGAGTAATACGAGTAATCCCGCAGGGGTGGGTGTCGCGCTCTCCAGGCATCTACCAGCTCCCAGCTCTCCTGTCATTCGAGCCTACGCTTCGCTAATCGATGCACTGGCGACGTTCTCAGCGGCAGGTGAGATCTATCTAGAGTAGTGTTTGCCACTGAGTTAAAGTCTCCTCCCACAATTACAGGGCCTGCCAAGTACCTCGCCAGCGCCGCGGAGAGCTTCGTGAAGAAGGCCGATTGGTCAACATTGGGTGCATACACACTGCAAAGCATTATATATCTGTGCCTCTAAGTTTCCCCTCTATGGCCACATACCTTCCCTCTGGGTCTATAACCTGTCTAGTCACCTGGAGAGGAACCCCCGCTCGGATCCAGATCAACGCCCAGCTTGCGAATGCAGAGTATGTGGTGTTGAATAGTTGCCCCCTCCATCTTCTCTGTAGTGCAATGCCCTCTTGTTTCGTTAGGTGTGTTTCCTGTAGCAGCGCAGTCTGAACCCCTCTACGAACTAAATAAGCATGCACCTTGAGCTTCCTAGCCATAGTGTGTAGTCCACGCACATTCCAGGTCACACATTTCGTTACTCCAGAGTTAGCCATAGTCCCTCAACAATCTGCATTTGGTAGTACAAGTCCTCTTCCAGGCATACTTAGTGGCACCCCCCCACCCCAAACCCCACCTCAAAACAATTGTCTCCCCCCCTCCCATAGTCTTTGCCGTGAAGCTGGTTCAGTAGCCTCCGGTACACTAGTGAATCCCAGTGATGGCCTAATAACAACAGGGGAGACCGTAGATACAGGAAGGTGAGGTGGGGCAAAGGGGTCAGCTCCCTGGGATAGTAAATGTGCAGGGATAGGGGTGGGGGCATTACGGGTGCTGAATCGATAGATATACTTTTACCCATAGCTGCTACTAAACTGTTACCAGTAGCAGGGGGGGTGGGGACTGAGACATAAGTTGTGGGTAGTCAATCGACTCCATCTAAACCGTTAAGACAGTTAAATCGGTTAAAGTCACAGAAAGGGGTCTCCGGGGCAACAGGACCGGTCTTGCTTCGTACCCACGGTATCTGCCCCTCCGCTCAACCCTCGTCCAATTATCTCAGCCTTGATCGTGGTGCAAATGGGTAGGGGGAAAGAAAAAAGACACTGGCAGCGTCTGGATGGTGGAATCGAAGGATCTATTAACCCTGGCACATATGTGCGAGACTGTCCTGGGGTCTCTAAAGCTCACCGTGATGCAGTCCCCGATTATAGTCTTTCTGGTTTTACCCAACCAAGGTACCCTTCCAACCAAAATAATTTCATTATGGAGGTGGGCCGGGAGGGGTCTATTCCAGTTCAGCCATCTAATGACTTTACTTTTAAGGGATTGAAAATTCTCGGCTTCTCCAACCTCTAGGGGAGGGACACCGGCCAAGACTACCATGAAGCGGTTAGCTTCAGGGGGCAGGTCAGGCCTACATGGTCTAGGGACAATCTTATCAGGAGGTGGGGAAGCTATGTGGACGTTAGTTGTGGCCCCGTTAGTAGTTGCCATAGATTGGACAGGACCTACAGGTAGCAAAGGGGGGATGTTAGAGTTGCTATTTTGAATCGGGGCTAGATTGCCGGTTGGGGGACGCAAAGGGGGAGCAGCATCATTCACTGAAGGGGGACCTAGATTAGTGGGGGTGATTTGGGGGTTAGAGAGAGTATTAGACTTGGGGGATCTAGCTAGTATAGCAGCAGAAGTTTTCTCAATGTTAGTAAGATGGAGTTCTATACGTTCCAATTTAGACTCTAGGGGGAATAAAAAAGATTTGAAGAGGGCTCCCAAAGTTTCTAAAGAGAAGTCCAAGCTGGGTATGGGTTGGGATGAACCTGGTTTGGGGTTGGGGGTATCATGTTTATGTTTGGCTGTTTTTGATTTGCCACCCAGTTTCGAGTTATACGGCCTTTTACGTTTAGTTGCGACCCCTTCCTTAACCCCATTTGATATGGGATGACAAGTAACAACGGAATCTGAGGGAGTGGGCGCATTAATATCAAGGACCATATCAATTTCTGGAAGAATTTCGTTAACCAAAATGTCCAGATCAAGTGACGCCGGGTTGGTCTCAGTAGATGTTAAAGATGGGCCCACCGCAGCATTGTTAATAGTCTCTGTAGGCCGTTCGGGGGTTTTAGCATTAGCCAGAGTACCAAGGGAAGATCTTTTGAAGGCCGATAGTTCCTTTGATAAACGCTTCTCAAGAACGTTTATTTCAGTGTCAATGAGGGTATTAGCTCTAATCAAAAATTTCTCCATACCTCCAGTGATGGCCGCTCCAGCTAGGGATGACTTGCTCCTGGTTTCTCGACAGGACATCTCCCCACACTAAGGATAGCAAAAGGTAGCAGCAGAAACAAGAGGGGGGGCCCGGACCGGACAAGATTGGTCACAAACGGGCACAAATGGGCCCGCCCTTGGCCCGGGCTTCGCCCGGCGACGCTCCTGCGTGCTCCCGCGCAGCGGGATGCTGTATCCAATAAGTAGGGAGGGTTACGGGCTGTGGGCGGAGCAACAGTTAGAGAGTGGACCAGGTGATGTCTCAAGGTCAGGCAGGGACTCCTGGGAGATGGAGTCCCTGCAACGCTCGCAGCCCTGATGCAAGGTTCCTGTAGAAACCCACGGAACTCGGCTCCTCCTAGCCGTCGAAAGTGCCTCTGCCCCAGATCACGAAGCGGCACCCGCGGAGCGGGCGCTGCGAGGTCGGGAGGAGAAATGCAGAGAAATGCAGCCACAGCCTCACGGGACCAAGTCTTCAAAGAAACACCCACACAGTTAGTGCAGGCAGGCGGTAGAAATCCCCTCGGGTGGGCTGTGGGCGGAGCAACAGGGAGAGCGGACCAGGTGATGTTTTAAGGTCAGGCAGGGACTCCTGGGAGATGGAGTCCCTGCAACGCTCGCAGCCCTGATGCAAGCTTCCTGTAGAAGCCCACGGAACTCGGCTCCTTCTAGCCGTCCAAAGTGCCTCTGCCCCAGATCACGAAGCGGCAACCGCGGAGCCGGTGCTGCGAGGTCGGGAGGAGAAATGCAGAGAAATGCAGCCACAGCCACACGGGACCAAGTCTTCAAAGAAACATCCACACAGTGAGTGCAGGCAGGCGGTAGAAATCCCCTCGGGTGGGCTGTGGGCGGAGCAACAGGGAGAGTGGACCAGGTGATGTCTCTAGGTCAGGCAGTGACTCCTGGGAGATGGAGTCCCTGCAACGCTCGCAGCCCTGATGCAAGCTTCCTGTAGAAGCCCACGGAACTCGGCTCCTTCTAGCCGTCCAAAGTGCCTCTGCCCCAGATCACGAAGCGGCACCCGCGGAGCGGGTGCTGCGAGGTCGGCAGGAGAAATGCAGAGAAATGCAGCCACAGACTCACGTGACCAAGTCTTCCATGAAGTGGGTATTTAATATATTGAGCAACAGCTATGGGAGCAACCACTAGTATACCAAACGCACAGCAAAATTTAAAGTATGACTAATAATCACATGAAACTTAGCTTATTGATCAAACATAAACCAATAAAGAATTCGATTTTAAAACCAAAAGAATTCAACTTCTGTATTCATTTTCATTTTCGTGAATTACATGAAGAATTTGATAAGTTTCAAGACCTTTCTTGCACTACAGAAAAAATCTTCCCAGTATTGTTATTAAGACAATATGAGCATTACTGTCAATTTGCAACACTGTCAGTCATTAATGCATTATATTAATTACACAACCAAAACATAGATTGAAAAAGCACAATGCATTTCTGGTAGATCCCTTCTTCAGGGACACTGTAGAAAGAAAACGATAAAAAACAAGGAAACAGCAATAAACGTTTTGTCTGAAGTTCATAAGTACTACTGTTATAAATTGTTACATAATGTACACCAGATGCATGTTACTTCAACGTCCAATAAATGTGCAACTGTATTAAACGGAAAACCCTATGTGTCTTCTCGAGGTCAAAAGAAGCAGAGGTGCGCCTAGAAAAGCTACCAGAAGTGCGTATGCGTGAATTAAAATGCTAGGAGTCCGTGCGCATGTGTGCAACTGATCCCATGCAAGTGATTTATCCGTGAATTGTAGACATCATAACTGCAACCAGTAACTGCCTGTCAAAAGTGAACTCACTGCGTTGTTCAGTTGTGTGAAAACTATCTTCAATGGAAGCCTCGAAGCAAGAATGTATCACGTCACTCTATATGAACATAAGAGTAAAAGTGATAAGATGTCTAAGCCACTGGTGAACATGAGAATAAAAGAGATAAGATGTCAAAGCCACTGGAGTGACAAGACCTAAAACGTCAGCCGATGTCTGCTGATAAACAACCTTGAAGTGAGCACTTACTGAAATGAGTGCGGTAATGGAAACCTTCTCCCTGTGATTCAAACTTGAGCTACTATCTGCCGAGCTGCTGCGCTATTGTCGAATCTGCAGTAAGCCAAAAATGAAACTCCCCTTAGTTAAATGTCACGCTCATATAAAACAAACTGAAAATAAATCCTTCATTAATTCACTTGCAACATGCTCAAGGGAGAAACTCACCATTTTTCTCATGTTCACCAGTGGCTTAGACATCCTATCACTTTTACTCTTATGTTCGTATAGAGTGACGTGATACATTCTTGCTTCGAGGCGTCCATTGAAGATATTTTTTATCGTTTTCTTTCTACAGTGCCCCTGAAGAAGGGATCTACCCGAAATGCATTGGGCTTTTTCAATCTATGTTTTGGTTGTGTAATTAATATAATGTATTAATGACTGACATTGTTGCAAATTGACAGTAATGCTCATATTGTCTTAATAACAATACTGTGAAGATTTTTTCTTTAGTACAAGAAAGGTCTTGAAACTTATCAAATTCTTCATGTAATTCATGAAAATGAAAATGAATACAGAAGTTGAATAATTTTGGTTTTAAAATCGAATTCTTTATTGGTTTAAGTTTGATCAATAAGCTAAGTGTCATGTGATTCATTGTCATACTTTAAATTTTTGCTGTGTGTTTGGTATACTAGTGGTTGCTCCCATAGCTGTTGCTCAATATATTAAATACCCACTACATGCAAATCTCCTGTCTAACCAGTAAAATCAATATAAAGAGTACATTTCTATGTTTATTGCTTAGTTTTGCTTTCTCTTCATTACAGCTCAATACCCCAACTATTACAACTTCCGTGCTTACCTCTATATGTTGGCCCAGCACTTCCGTTAGTGTCTCACCCACGTCATGCCAGAAAGGTTGGAGCTAGGGGCACTGCCAAAACATGTGTATATCGTTCGCCTTGTATTCTCTGCATTGAGGTAATACTTTACCACTTGTTTGTTCAGCTTTTTCCAATATGCTCTATGTGCTGTAAATTAATTATTCTTTATGAGAGGTGCAAAGTTAGTAATATTCCAACATGTAGACATTGACACTTGCCATACGTCTGGTAGTTTCAGCGTCGGCAGGTTGTTCCCCAAATTTCCATCGGCAAGGTAAAATCCCCATCTTCTGCTGATATTGAGCCCCAGTAACATCTTGAAACTTCATTTTTTTCGTGCATCCTTTCTTCCAGGTCCCTATTCCCTGACCCCTCATTTCCTAGTGAATTAGAACAGCTCTGTAACTGGTAGTACTTATATTTTGATATATTTCCATTGGTCCTTATTGAAAGCTGTTCCCATTCTATTAAATTGTTTTCCTCTAACAACTGACCCCATTTTCTTATGCCTTCTTTCTTTAATGTGATTGCAAATGGGCCCGTCAGGCAGGTCGAGGTCCCTGATTGTGGCATAGTCACTGTAATATGGTATTTTCATGGTTCTCCTGATTTGGTACCATAATTTACAAGCTGGCCACAGCATCTTCAATTTCACTTTTTTTTATAACTTTGGGTGACCGAACTTGTATAGGAAGAAGCTGCCTTCCAGCTGCATCATGGCTAGCAGGTATGTGGGGTAGCATTGGTATTACTTTAATAGCACTCTCACATTCCTAAATTGAAAGGCTCCATAGTACTGATAGAAGTCTGCGGTGGCTATCCCTCCATATTCTTTATTCCTTCAAAGCTCTTTCCAGGCTATTCTAACTCCCTTAGCGGCTAATATAAAGCTGCTTAGTTCTCCTTGTAGTTTTTGAAACCACTCTCTCCCAAACTCGTATAGTATAAAAAATGTATGTACATTTTGGGAAGACTGACATTTTTTGAATGTTAAATCTGCCAATGAAGGTTAAAGGGAGAGCCCCCCCAGCTTTTTAATAGCTTCTTAGTTTCAGAGATAAGTTTGTTAAAGTTCAAGCGGGCTATATTGTCAACGTCTTGTACTATTAGAATGCCAAGGTATTTTATCCTATCTTTTATGAGGGGTTTGTTTCTTTGGGAGTTCCACTCCATGATTTCTGTTTTTGTTGGTTTATTTGGTATCCAGAGACTTTTCCAAACTTCTCCAGCTCCTTAAGTATTACTGGGAATGTGACTGAAAGGTTATTTGTAAAAATCATTAGGACGTGGGCATATAGGGTGACTTTCTTTTCCCATCCCTGATAATACATAGGGTTGATTTTATAATTGTGTCTAAGACTACAGGCTAAGGTTTCTATAAATAGGTTAAAGAGCAGCGGGGAGGGTGGACAGCCCTGTCTGGTGCCCCTTTTTATGCCTATCTTCTCTGCAATGTTGCCATTGATTAAGACTTTAGCTGTTGGATTTTTGTACAACACATTTACTGCCCCTGAGAACACCCATCTAGATTGAACCTATCGATCAATTTAAACAAGAAGAGCGAGCTGACCCTATTGAGGGCTTTTGCTGCATTGAAGATGAGAGTCGAGAGGGGATCTTCTTCTGGGAAGCAACCTCCATTGCCCCAATCAATTCATGTGTCAGTTCTTGAATTTGTCTTCCCTTGACAAAACCCTTCTGATTTTGATGTATCTGCTGCCCAGCCTTCTGGAGAGTATTTGGGTATATATTTTTCAGTCATAATCTAGTAGGGATATGGGTCTGTATGACTCGCACCATTTCGGATCTTTCCCTGGTTTCAGCATGAAACAAATAGTTGCCTCTTCCCATGATTTTTGCATATGTTGCCCTTTTAAAAAGATGGCATTGAATAGCTCTGTTAGAAAAGGGGCAAGCTCCTCCTTTAGGGAGCTGTAGATTCTGTTTGGTAGCGCATCTGGGCCCGACACTTTCCCCATTTTAAATTTTGCCATCGTGCTAGCCAATCCTCAATTGTTATCTCCGAATTAAGGTAATCTCTCTGTTCTTGTGACAGTATCGGTGTTATTACTTTTGCAAGACATTCATCTATTTGTTCCTCTGAGGCTACGGGGTTCTCTATATACAGGTCTTGGAAGAACCCCGTAAAGGCTCTCTCAATCTATAGATCTGCTGTACTGGGGTTTATCCTGTCTTCTAGATGTATGGCAGAAATCTTATTGCGAGTTTGCTCTGTTTTAGGTTTTTAGGCTAGCATTTGCTGCGGCCTTCCCCATATTCATAATGGGAGAGCTTGCTTGCCTCCAACTTATTTCTAACTGTAAGCTCCAAAATATTAGCTACCTCCTCTTTTTTCCTATCCATCTCCTTCTCTATTTTTTCCATTTCTTGTGACTGTTTAGTTTGCTCTAATACCCCGTCTGGGTGTTGTAATTCGCTCTCCATCTTATTAAACTCTTTCTTGGTTTTTCAATGTTTGAGAGCTGCTAAGCTAATCTAGTTTCCCCTCAGAACAGCTTTATATTCGTCTCATATGATCTGTATAGAAGTTCCAGTTTTATTTATTATGAAATATTCTTTTGTCTCTCCTCTCAATTTTTCCTTAATCTGTTGATCAAAAAGCAGTGTTCTATGAAGTGTCCATCTTGAAGGGGGTTGCGCCATACCTACCATTAGATCCATTCGGACCATAGAATGGTCAGACAGATGCACTGATAGGTATTCTATTTTGCTGACATTTTTGCCTAAACCTTTGTCTATTAAGAAGAAATCTAGCATGGAAGAGTGGCCATACTTTTTATTTGTAAAGGTAAATTGATGTTCTTTAACCCCTTTAGTTTTCCAGACATCCCTTAGGCTAAGGTCTTCCGTATAACGCTTCAACCAGTCTCTCATTTTAGGCAGATTAAGCACCTTTTCTTTGGGTAGCCTGTCTTCCCTTGGTTTAATTATCAAACTAAAGTCTTCACCTAAAATTATTGGGGCAGAGAAATCTAAAAGATGACTATATAGAAATTTTAGGTGAGTCAGATCATCCATATTTGGCCTGCAATATCCTGCCAGGGCATATACCTTGCCAGAGAGTCTAACTATTACTGAGACCCACCTCCTCTTAGTATCAGACCATGTTTCTTCTACTGTTACTTTAGCCGACTTTTTAAACAGTATAGCCACCCCCTTGAGACAAAAAGATTGATTGGTTCAAACATACATATTAATCCACTTTTGTTTTCTCACTATCTCTGCCCATACTTCCTGCAGTAGATGTGTTTCTTGTTAAATTATAACTCCACTATTTGCTGATCTTATATATTGCAGGATTTTCTGTCTTCTGCTCCCGACGACACTAAGGCTATTCACATTCCATGTTAATATATTAATTGACATCTGGATTGTTGGAGGTGTTTTGGGTGAGCCCCGACGTCTCCTTGTTTCTTAGTTTTCTCATGATGGACAGATTATTTTTTTCTTTTTTTCCCTATTGCTCCCACACCCAGTGCAAATATATTTTCAAGCTTTCCTTGTGAGTTCCCTTCATCTCTCCCCCTCCCCAGGAGCACCCTCCTATTCTTCCTTAGGCAAAAACCATTTTCGCCCCTTTCGAGATCCCTGCTCTCCGGACATTTTGTGCTTTCCTCTTTTATCTTCCCTTCTTCCTTTCTTCATTTTCATCCTCTTATTTGTGATTTCCTCTGATCGATAAGAGCTCCCACCTCCTTGGGGTCTTTTATATTGTGCATTTGATTTTTCCACATTATTTTCAATGCGGCTGGGAAGCGCACTGATGCCCATAAGGACCTTAGTTCCTGCATGCGATGCCCTAATTCCCACTGTCAATCCTGTGTAGCTTTGGAGATGTCTGATTGGATTCTGAAGGTCTAATCACCTTTGGTATAGGAACCAGTTTTAAGGGCTTCATTCGAAAAATTCTCCTTCAGGATGTAGGTTTTGAAATTAATCAGTGTTCTTCTTGGGGTTTTCCTTAATGTTCCTTTCCTGAATGGGTCTCAATGGACCCTCTATATGTATTCTGTCAGAAGTCTTGGCTCTATCCCAGGGATGAACTTTTTCAAGAGATCAATAATAAAACACCTGATATTTTCTCCTTCAGTCCCTTTTAGTAAATTCAGGATCCTCAGACTGTTTCTTCTTGCCTAGTTTTCCATTGATTTGATTTTTTCCCTTAGGTCCTTCTCATTGGATTTCAGTATTTGTATCTCTTCCTAGTTCGCCTCATTTTAGCCTAAAAAGCTTCACATGTCCCCTGTATTTTCTCCTGGTTTCTTTTGGATGTGGTGAAGTTTACCCTAATTTCTGTTATTAGGGTCTCATTCGGTTTCACTAAGCCTGTGTGTCCGCTTGGCTCTTGAGATCCTCGCCCCTCTTCTTGTCTTCCGAGTTCATCTTGCACTTGCAGGTCCAAAGGCTTAGTATGTGGCACTCCCAGCCTAACAATCACCTCTGTGGCTAAGGCTTGATATTTATTGCTGCTTAGGACTTTCTCCCCTGGGGTGGGGTTTCTCTGATTGTATCAAGGCCCATCTATTACATCTGGGTTCCTGTAAAAAGCTTAGCCAACTTTGGGGGGGGGGGTTGTTTAGATTGAACTTTAAAAAATGGAATGTAAAGAGGAGGTAATTTTGACTTTGGTGCCTACAGGTCTACCTCTTCCCAGAATAGAGGTGTATTCTGCAGGTTGATCTCTAGTGCCTTGTTCTGCCTTTTTCTTATTGGTTACAGGTATTAGATCAGGCTTTTTCTTGTACCTCCAATCGTAGTGTCTATAATAAGGCCCTATTTTGTAGACAGTAGCTAATTCCCCATTTCTGGCTCTGATCCTGTTCATGTACTTGATCCTTAATAGAAAAAACATTTTTGAATCAATGTCAATATCAGGCTCCTGTCTCTCCTCCTCCCCCCGCCTTGTTCACTTACCGGGCTCAAGCGCGTCCAGACCGGTTGGTCCTCAATTTGTACACCGTGTGTCTGGCGAGACACTGCTCTGCTATACTGTGGGATTCCCAGCTTGCCCCAGAAGGAGACTCAAGCACCCGGTCCTCTCCTGGTGCGTAGGACGAAAGCCACGTCCACCCAGACAGTGCTTTCTGGGCACTTAAATCAGCGATCTCTCATGCTGCTCCCTACATCGCGTCGCTACCTTGCGGGAATCCTGGCTGGTCAGCGAGGTGTCGAGCACCATGCTGCATAATACCTAAGGTAGGAGGGAAGATATCATGAGTTTATGTCTGTTTTGTGCTGTGTTGTGCTCTGAGAGTTTGGGAGCTCCCAGCCGGCTACCATGTTCTCCTGCCCTCATGCTCATAAGGATCTTCTTGTACCAGCCATGTTTAAACATCAGTCTAGTGTGACAGTGATACACATCTTAGAGCTATAAGAGACAATGAAGTGACAGCTGGACAGATAGCAGACAAATGTATTGATGTTAGTGAGCCCTCCCTGATTTTCCTGCCACTAAGGACTACAAGAGCTTACAGTGACACCTCTGATAATGCATAGATAAAAGTGTGTGCCAGATTGCAGAATGGAGAAGCAATTAAGCATGGGCGGAAAATCCGTTCCGCTCGTGGATTTTGCGGATTTTTCGTAAATTCGCGATCCACGAACGCTCGCGAATTTACCGAAAATCCGCAAATTCGCACGCAGCGGATTTTTTTTTCTTGGTGATACAATTTTGCGGCGTGCGGCGTAAGTTCGCAATTGCGAACATGTAGGTGCGGCGGGCAGCAACAATCTCGCACTCGCGAAATTACAAAATTTGCAATTCTGCACAAGAAATCCACTAGCAAGCAGCATATACCTTCTGAAAATGATGATTTTTATCAGAATAACTCCTCAGGTTGACATTTGCCTGCCCTTTTTTGGATTTGAGGCCTTTTGACTTTCTTTGGATCACTTTTGGATTAGAAATCAACTTTCACAAGTAAGTTTGTTTAGGGCATTACATTTGCTGTTCTGCAGAAAAACGAGTTTTGCTAAACTGAAAGCACTCAGCAGGTGCAAAAGTTCAAATTTATCATTAGTAACCATTCCCTGAAGTGCTTCCTGACTGGGGCCCCTCCAGAGTTCAGTTGCTACTTGCAACAATTGTATGACCCTGCTCTGACCCTCACAGCTGCATCATAGAATAGCTACAAGTAGGCCACAAAGGTCCTGGAAAAAAAATTGCACTGGAACAGAAAGCAAATTACAGATAAGGAAGCAGGTGCCAGACTGGAATTTTAAAACGGTGACACATTAATAAATCAACCCCAAATTAATTCACGTCAGTTGAAGCAGGGCAGGTGTGCTTGCTTTTTCCCCCCATAATCTACAGTGATGATGATGAACCAGAGGGTGGCAATGATGTACCAGAGGGTGGCATGGGTGAAACAGAGGGTGGCAGTGTTGAAACAGAGGGTGCTGTGAACCTGTGATGATGAACCAGATGTAGAAACAACATAGTCGCGACCGTTGCGTGCCGACAAGTACGTTCGCAATTGCGAACTGGTACAAAATCCTTGCGAACTGGCAGAAACCCTTGCGAACACTATAAAAACAAAAAAATCCGCACATTCACGAGAATTCGCGGATTTTGCGGATTGCGAGTTCGCAAATACGCAAATTCGCGAACGCCAGATTCGCAAAATTCACCCATGCTTAGAAGCAATGTACTAATTAAGCATATGTCAACGAGACCCACTAAGCCATGTTAAAACATGTTGTACACTCATATTCACAGTTGAACATGACAATGTTGGCTTGGAACAGCAATGCAGCACTTTGCACAGCGCAATCTTTGCAACAGCAAAGCATCCTATTCCTGTAAGCGCAGACAGCCCCATGGACTGGAGACCATGCTGTGCTTTTGTGTGAGACCCACAGGGATAGACACAGATATCTCAGAGTTACTGCAGACTGATGTTGATGTTGATGCCTGCGTTGTGCACGAGACGGTGGGCCATGACTGTTGACATTGATGCATCAGCAATGACCATCACCAGGTGTCAAGGCCTGGCATGTTAAACGTTTACATATTGCTGACATGAGAAATCCAAATGGTGCAACTTGTTGTGGTGATCATTTGAGGTACTCCTGATCCTGAACCAAAGGGTGGCCTGTATTGCATGACACGCACCAAGAGGACACTTCGGTGACAGGGGAGACATCCTATTTTTGGCTGTGCCTCTCAATGTCATTATGACGGAGCAGATTGTGCTGTTCGTTGATGTGTAGGGTGAGGTCTCTAAGCTGGACAAAACATGTGATACAGGGGACCTGTGACTAGGCAACTAAGAGGGTCCACTTGTATCTATTGCATCTGCAGGTTCCCCTACATACTCCGAGAACACTGCTGTACCCAGTCTTGTGTAATCTTAACTGACAGAGGATTAAGCTGGCTGACTCAGTGATTTGGAAGGGGTAGTGCGGTTTGAGGCCTGGCTTTGTTTTCCAGTTTGGAAGATGGTTGGTTTTGAAGCCGAGGAGGCCCAGGGGTGCTATCTGCCCATTAGCCATGAGCACACTGCGTGTACCACCAAGAGTTCCATGGGGAATGTGGAACATATGATTTGCTTGCAAAGTGGCCATTCATGAGGCAACCGGGTGGTGCAGCCTATCCACGCCCCATGTTCTTGAGCTCTTGGGTGTACGGTAGATTTCCTTTAGTGCTATTGGAACAGATATTTCTGTCTGGCATACACCTGATTGGTTTTGAGGGGCTGATTGGCCACACAAGACTGCAGCAAATGCCATACATGGTGTCTGCCCATCTTGTGCAACAATGTTTTCTGAAGAGTATGTTGTACATTGCTTGTGAGATACAACATTGTGTGACACTTTCATTTATTTTTAGATGCATGTTTATCTATGTGTTGAACAGTGCGTGCAGATGTGTGTCTATTTTGATTGGTGTAGTCGTGATGAAGAGCAAAATTACACACATCATGCAATTGACATGAGTAAACTTGTAGTGACCATTCAGAGATAGGTGGTGAAACTTCATGGTGCTACAATTTCTTTTCTTGTCTGTCTGATCCAATACAATCTCCATTCCCGATGCAATAGGTTGTATGTTGCTTGCATTATCTGGCTGTACTTATTGGTTTTCCTGTAGCACTTCCCTCATGTATGTCTGTTCTCTATCTTGGGGGTGTCAAGACAGAGTAAGAGTTATTTAAGGAGAATGTAGCCCGTTCTCCACCTTCATTGCCATGCCACCCTCATGTTGTTGTGCATGTGACAGAAACACTTTCTTGCCATTGAATTGACAGGTCCATAATTCTACATACACATTGTTGAGTGCTGATGCCTTGCCAGTTGTCCCATGGCTGACCTATCTTTCATTGTTTGTGCTTATGGAACTATAGCATTGTCAGATCAGTGCAATGTTGATGGATGATTCATGCAGTGTTAGTGATGCATGACATGTGATTATTGGTCAATCCAGTGACACATATGCCATCTAGGGAGGTATTTACACTTTCTAATGTTGGATGAATGGGTATGATTGGTGTTTGAAACATTCCCTGCACTTTATTGATACATCCGTTATTCTAGCTGTACTATCCTCTGTATCTGCACCCTCCATATTCACAAGTGGATCCAGTTCACATTACACATATATATTTGTGACTATTTCAGTTACCATTTTTCCTGTGGCATGGAATTCACAGATATGTTGTGTTTCAACTTTTATGATGGTTTATAGCTATGTGGCCCCAGCTACAATGATGCATCAGACACACAGCCTATGTTATACTATGCTCTTGTATGAATACAGCCCTGATGGTGCTCCTGTGAAGACACAACTCACAGTTATTGATTCTCACTGAGGGACTATACAGAGTAATATGTTCAGATGCCCAGTGCATTGTCCCATTCCCACTCTACTTTTTATTGGTGTCATATCCCCGCTAGGTAAGAGATCTGCGTGGCACTGTTGTTTTGTTAGCGTGACTTTACATGATTGATCAACTTCTGAAGTCAAAAACCAAGCATACAAGACATTGTCTTAGTGTTATTATATGTTTCAAAATAACAATCTGTGGACTTTGGTTTTCAAAAAGGCTGATGGCGGGAAATTTGTTGATGGTGAATATGTAAAAAAAATTGCAGATGATGGCACCCCTCCTTGCTGTTCCAACAGCAGAATCTGTGGTGTGTCTTGCATCAACTTCTTTGTCCTGGCCATCCTCCGGATTGTTCTGCTCCCCCTGGTTATCTGGCAATGGTGTGTTTGTCCGTACTCAGATGTTGTGCAAAAAGCAACATTTTCACAGACCAATTAAGGCCTGTACAGGAGTCTTCCCCACAAAATATCAAGGCAACAGAACCTTGATTTAAGGACTCCAAATGTCAATTCAACGATGGCCCTTGTGCATCCCAGTGCAGCATTGTAGTCTCTCTTGGCCTGTTTTGGGTCACATTTGATGGGGGTCATCAGTCATGGTGACAGTGCGTAGCCTTGATCACCTGAACCAATGAAGACAGCTGTCCATTAGTATTTGTGCCTGCTGTGTTTGCAGAGTGTATTTCTTTCTTTTGTGTGCATTTTGCATACTTTCTGCATCATCATGTTGTGGTCCATACTATTGACCTGCATCACTGAAAGTGACTTGCCTGTACTTTACAGCCTACACATAACCATGATGCCATTGTCCAGGTCCTGTGTATTACCTCCATGCTGACTGTCAGGATGTCTGGGTACCTCAAAACACCTTTCGGATTATTTACAGGGCCATTACTCTACCAGTACTTCACTTATGCCCAGATTGTAAATGAGGCACTGGTGGCCCATCAGCCCAGTGAACCAGTTCCCTTGACTTTTGGCACATTACTATGTTAGAGCATCAGCAAGATCTATCATTGTATGTTATTATTCTGAGGGTAGCTGACACCGGAAATACTTGGATGCTAAATGGTGTACTCATTGGGGATTATTTCCATCACTTTTGCCCCCAAGGTAGGTCATCGCTTGATTGACAGTGGTACTGCTACCTGGTGCACTTAACTTACTGAGACATGTAAAGACAACATGTATGTTGATGTCCTTGGACATATGTTAACTTTGACCCTGCTTTTATGTGTGTTGTGGTCATACCCATAGATATTGCCATGTGTGTTCCCACTCAACACACATTTATTTGTCTACATTGATGCATCACATTGCTACACATCACCAGGGGAGATGTAGGGATGTGCAACATGCAGTGAGATTTACATTTCTATTGTTTGTATTCTCTTTCTATGCATGCTACATTCTGACACGACCCAGAATAATGCTAAATCAACTTTTGTGATCATTTGTGTGCAGTTAGATGTCCCTTCATACAGAAATATTTTCCTCCCCATGTTGCAGGCACACTTGCAGCATGGTGCATGGGTGTCTGTGTTTGTGCATGTCAGCTGATTGTGCACCAGCACAGGGGATAGCAGGGTGATCTGTCATCTTCAAGTACATATGGCACATGTGTTTCTTGCAGAATGGATGCAGCCCAGCGCAAGCATATGTCTTGTGGCACGTGCTGCATTGATTCCTTTCAATTTTTGTATGATGAGTTCTGTAAAATCTATATTCCGAGAGTGACATAGTGGTTTGTGGGAGTATTTCTTCCCTACTCCCTAGTTGGGTCTAATTACATATGTGTGATTCTTTGACATTAGGTGTTTGTGTATAGTAGTTAGCCCAAATACAATGTATGTTGGATTCAATTTGCAGCATGTGCATTCTCACATGGTTGAGCTGCATGATTGGTGACTTGGGATCTGTGGTGTGTTCAGTTTGTACTTATCAACAAGCAGTCCATTTCCATAGGTGCCATTTTCGATCCGCTGGTTGATGACCAATTGTCATGCACACTCCCTGGAAACTTGGTGACGACATTGATGAACAGGCTCTGGTGATCCACAATTGGCTCCACGTTCATTGAGTTTGTGTACTTCCTGTTCCTGTATATATGAGCAGTGTCCGCAGGAGGCACAAGTTACACATGGATGCAGTCAATTGCCCCCAACTCATGTGGAAATCCAGAAATGTCATTGAAGCCTTGAATGCTATCAAGTAGTTCTTGTGCAGTGTTGGGGAAGTGTAGGTGCTGATGATGTCATCAAGACAGTTGGGAGGAACCTGGAGAAGAATGCCTGTGAGAGTCCACCCACTCTGGCAGTGGTTGGTTGGAAGGTACCAGAGGTCAACATGTGCAGCACAGCAAGGAGCTTTGTCTGTGGAGCGATGTTGGTGTAGCGCTGGAATGGTGCCTGCAGCCTTGGCACTATCTGAGTGAGTAGGCATAGGGTAGATTTCCTTTTTAGCCTGTAGTGGGCTATCACCAACTCTGGCCGGAGGTGTATGAGGGTGATCCATTGGCGGTAGAACCGCTCTCTTCTGTGGCGCTGCCTCTGTGGTGGTGCTGGTGGTGGCAGTGGTGGTGGTGGTCTTCTAATAGCTCCAAGCTGCAAGAGTAGTACCTCCATGGTGTCGTTGAGAGTGCCAATGAGGATCTGGGATTGTCTCCCTTAAATACAGGTGTCTTTGCACCATTTTTTAGACCAGTTATTTTCTGGTCTTAAAAACCTGCAGCTAACTGGACTTAGCAGCAGTTTTGAGGGGGCTATTGCTGGAGAGAAATGTTTTTGTACATATCGCAAAGTGGGGTTCACAGCAGTTTTTGCACAGGAATGCCCACCTTGCATCTCATTTTCGTTAACTCCCATTAACAGAAGTAGCGATCTAAAATATTCACGTTCATGCCAGAAAAGTGCTGCTAACTGTAGTTAGCGGCAACTTGTAAATATGGCAATATAAAAAGCAGCTGTAACCCCATAACATAGACGCTACAGCTGTGTTAAGTTCTTGTAAATATGCCCCCAGTTGCTTTACAGATGGACACATTCATTTTTGTTAGCCATGGGGAGATTAAGGGATTTGTCCAGAATGACAGGACGTTGAGCGTTCCTGCCAAAACTCAACACCGTTCACCAGCTCCGAGGTTGACTGCTCTAGCCATTAGGTCACATCCTATCATATTGTTACAGCAGTAAATTTCAGTGTTTACTTGTTTGTATTCCTGGCTTCTATTCTATTTGCTTAGATGCTCTTTAGAAGTGTGTAGAAGAAGATCAAGGCCACGGGATCAAGGAAGTAGCATGGAGCTCAGGGAACTTACTGTGAATTATGGCGAAGACATTAAGGCACTTTTAAAAGCTTTTTCCCTCGGAGGGGTCCATGTAAAGGTAGAGTTTGGAAAACCATTGTTGCACAAAATGTTATATTGATTGTTTTAATTCAATCCCATTATTGTACTTGGTCGAAATTAAGATTTTTATTATAAGAATTTTAATTTTAATCGAAACACTAGCTTGTTTAATGATAGGTTTAGACAAATGAAAGATACATTTTAAATGAGCGCTAATTAACGGTTTTGTAGTAGTGAATAAATTGTATTTGAATGATTTTAATTTACTAAGCAAATACAACTAACCTTAAATCTTGGATACTGCAATGGCACAAGCTGCATGAAAGTGGTTATTACATGAGGTATTTCCTCCACTGCAGTTTTAATTGCCTTTGACATTTCTAGCAGTTTATTGTTTGATGTTGCCTTTATTAACTTGACCCCTCTACCTGGCCTCATGGTCATGTCTCTGTATTGAGTCTTTAGGGTTTGACCTGATATTAATATGGCAGCTCCCCTTCTTGTGAAATTTTGCATGGCCGCATGACTTCAAGATGGTGGAATACGGAATGAATAAAAGAGACTGCTAGAATGTGCATAGCCTAGTGATGGTGGTGGGATGGTTGCTGGGAGCCTTTTAAAAAGTAAGCCTTTTAAAGAGAAACTTTGTGGGATAAATGCTCCAAGCAAGCACCCTCACACATTTATGCCTTTAGGACAATTAGCGAATTTATGCAGCACTTTTTAGTGTGCATCTGGCACTCAAGGCTGTGACAGATGGTCACATGGATTGCAGAGATGCTCCTTTCAGCCTGCGGGTGCCTGTGCATCACTACAGTTGAGCAATCAGGGATCTTGATATGTACTCGTAAATGCGGCTTTGGATTCTGCAAAATTTAACGACAAAGGAGGATCAAATGCATTTTGTAGGCAGGGTTATATGAGCCCACTTCTACACTTTTATAGTGTAGATTGTAGAATATCACAAAGATGCACTGCAAGAGGGGTGTACTTACAGGATTTAAAAGGAAAACTTTGTGTCCAGATGTCAAGTAGTTTTTGACATTGCCCACAACCAATGTGGGCACAGGTCATACCAGAGGACACAGGTACTCAGCTGTGACCATTTCTTAATTACAAAAACCTTCTGTAGTACTTATTTTACTAATGACTGAGCTTGTGCCCGGGAATATCTACTGGTATCCTAGCTATTCCCCCCACTCCTTCTTGTCCCATTCTTGGGCAAGAAGTGTCATTGTCCTGGAGGGGCAAGTCCATTGCCTAACCTCGCAACTCTACACATTCCAAATGACTAAGTAAATAATGTCAAAGCAGTGTCCTACTATGATTCTGCATTCAATTTGATATGTGTGTTACCCATCATAGCACAGTACCATACTGCACCATTCTACTAAGTATTTACAAGTAGATTAAATATGTCAATCTAATGGAGGCAAATGTTACCATGTTTTAAGGCGAGAGCAATATCATTTTAGCACTGGTTAACAATGGTAAAGTGCACAGAATCATAATGGCAAAAAAACAAATTCCAGGAAACAGGAGGGATGAAGGCAAAAAAGCAACCTAACACTAGTCTTTTGTCATTCCAGACTTCTTGAATCCTTGACAGGGGAAGGGATGAGCTTTCCAGAACCAGAAGTGGGGGTACACTAGCAGAATCTCCCATTTGAAAAGCTGGCACCAGGAATACATATTTGGCCCTCAGAGCAACTCCTCTGTACACCCCTCTGGCCATGGGGGACTTAAGAAGGTCTGCCTGAGCATTGTTGCTAGAGCCCTGCCTTGTTCTCCAGCTGACTGCCCTGCTGCTACCAGAGGACTGCCTTGCTGGTTGAGGCTTGCCTTGCGCCACAGAACACTGCCCTGCTGCTGGAGGCCTTCCTTGCTGCTTGAGCTCAATACTACCAGCGTGACTCCAAGGTACAGTAGGCTGGACTCCTGTGCGAGCTACAGGGTCCTAACAAGCTCCAGAACCCATGAACCCTATACCTGGCCAAGTGGTGCCCCCAAGCTCCGGACCATTGGCTGCGATCTTAAAGTTGCTGCTCCTGCCTAATCTTAGGGCTTAGACAAATTGCGACCTGTTGCTGAGGTCTCAGGGATATCAATGACTTCACCTGCATCTTGCTGTGAGCACCTGGGCACCTCTGCCAAGTGGTACCAAATCCAGTCTTGGACTCTTGGAGGTGAATTTAGCCCTATAGCAAGAAACCCTTGTATCAACTCCAAAGCATCAGTCCTAAACAGGCGGATCCCTGTGAAACCGACGCATCGCTGCTGCCAGCGCCGAAACCGTGGACACAGCTGGCCGAGTGCACAATGCAAAGACCCCGACTATCAACACAGCCCGACTTTGCTGCAGTGCCTCTAAAAAAACGGCACTGGGTGAGTCTCTAGTACCACCGCACCAGTCTATGATGCACCACTCCGACTCTGATGCCACCGCAGCCATGCATGGCTTTTGGCCGACTCATACCCTTTAGCCCAGAGGTTCGACTTCAACACCAAAGAATCGACGCATCGCACTCTTGACATCAATGCATTGACTCATCATCGCTCCCATGTCACATTCAGGAACTGAGGTCTTGTACCAAGCAACTGACACATCACCTCCTCTATGCACCACATTGTCCCACAGCTTCAAAGCTCCAATTAACTTGCAACTCCTGAAGGAACCTACGCATCACCTGGATCTGCAATGCCTCTCCTCCTCTGTGCCATGCATAGGGGCATACTTACAAGGAAGTGTGCGAAGAGTGTCATTAAGCCAGGAACGCTAATGACACACTTCGTCACTTTAGAAATGCAGGGCTGCACCATATTTACTAGAATATGGTGCAGCCCTGCATTTCCCCTTGCGCTGGTGCTAAATTAAGCATCCGTGTGCCAATGCAAAACACAAAAGATGATGGACGGAATGTTGCACAATGGCAAAACATTCACCCCCAGTCACAGATCCTGATCATAAACAATCTTTAAATGCCATTTTGTAACTTCTATGTGTGCTGCTCATTTCAGCACACATAGAACATGTAAAATGGCATTTATTTCAAATGATTGTGTATGCACCTTCCTGCACATAAACAATCATTGGCGTTTTGCTGTTTCTATGTGTGCTGCACAACGCAGCACACATAGAAACAGCAAAAACTACTGGGGAAAAAGCATTTCTCCCCGTTTCGTCTGATTAAGATCAGTTTTTCCCTGGTCTTGATTTTGGTACTGCCTCCTATTTACGCTGCTCCTTTAAATAGGGTGCAACGTCAAAATGAATGGGTGTTGCGGTGGAACGCCCACAACAAAGCCCATTGCCCATTCCTTTCAAGGCAGGTGTAGTTTGAAAGGGTGCGTTATTTACAAGGCAACATTAAGCCACGTTAAATGGATTAACGCTGCCTTGTAAATACGGTGAAGCTCCTATCACCACCATGATGTTGTGGTGAAGATAGGGGCTTGTAAATATGCCCCTTAGTTTGCCATTCTATGTGTGGTATTTTCTCCATCAGAATTCACAGGTTTGAAGATCCCGCTATGCAACAGTTGAGGTAACTTTCTCCATAAGTTTCCTTGTAAACTGCATACATCTCATGAAGCAGCCAGGACCAAAGACTCCCTCTCAAATGGGTAATCTCTGAAGGTATCCTCTGAATTTTGCCACCATTCTCTTGTATCCTGTTGAAAGCAAAGAAGTCTGCTCCTTAATCCATTTTGTTTTTTGACTTGACTTTGGGGTGTATGATGCAGCCATCTTAAGCGAGGACCGAGCTTTACGAATATATGGAGTTTCAGACTTTGCAACAAAAGCATTCAGAGAGCAGAAAGTCGTGGTGCTCCAGAATGTCACTTTCACTGATTCTAATTGGATCTCTACCTGTTCCTTTTCATTATTACTTTGTCCTCTCCTGACTGGATTTCTTACCAGCATGGGCCAGAGATGATCAAGGCCATCATGGATGCCCTTGGAGATCCGTGGCATTGCATCTCTTGTGCTCACTGCGGCTGTCTGAGTCATTTTGGGTTGACTCAGGTTCTCTTCAAGAGCACACATTTTTTGGCTTCCTCAGAAGTCTTGGCCTAGCCAATCACAATCCTGTATCTGCATCCCAGTGCCCCAGAAGTATAACCTTTTCCAGAGCTGTGACCATTTTAAAGGTACAAAATGAGGCATCTTTATACGATTGTAACAAGAACTGCAAACAATGCATGAAGTAACAGTTCCATGATAAAATCTAAGGACACTGAGTGTCAGGATCTGTGTGGATCTAGAAAGGGCTGTGACAGTCGCCATTTAATCAGCTCATTAAATGGCGCATTCCCCAGTTTGGCTCATCTGAATCATCGTTGCCTAAATCAGACTTACTTATGCATTGTAACTGAATTTGAGCCATATTAACCTTCCGATTCACTGTATATATTGAACACACTGTCACACCATGCGCCGTTCACGCTGAACACAATTGTCACTTGCGTCGCTATCCTTGTGTCATCTGCACATACCCAGCACCAAGTCCAATTCGGGTTGTTTTGTTATTTATTTACGTACACTGCTGATACAACTGTGTTTACTACTGTTATTATATTTTTTCTCCAATTATACGGTGCCATGTGCACGTTCTAAAACAATTTGAGTCTCCTTATTTCTGTTCTCGCAATGCTTTTCGCATGCATGTTCAACTGTCTCTACAATAATACCAGTTGGGATATTGTTTGCTTATTTTGATTACCTACCCTGATCCCTACGCGGTCTATGGGTCATACTCCTGTAGTTAGTTACAAAACTCTACCTGGGTAAAGACCTGCATCTTGCCACCCCTTCTAACTGTCAGCCTGCCTGGATGCCTCAAGGATGCTGTAAATTGAGTGCAAAAAGTCCTTATCTGTCTGCAAAGTTTTGTTGTTGTTTGACAGCTTACTAAAGCCTGGAAACAGAAGACTTTTACTGTTCTCTATGCTTATCTTTTTAATTTCATCTGCGGCTGTCAACACTGCCTCTTTCATTGTTTATCTCGATCACTGCTTGGGCACACTCCCAACAGATTCTCAGATTAAAGGGAGTATTGAGCATTTACTGCACTCTCATAGTGTGGTGCTGGCATCGACTAGTCATAGCTACTCCTCCTTCCGTTGCATACCTTCGGGTGGGGAAGCACATGGGTTCTGAAAAGTAACTTGGTAAGAAGGTCGTGATAACATTGTAAGAAGAAAGCTGCAGACAGTGGCCGAATGGTGAAGTTAGCAGATTGATTGTATTTTTACGATGATGTGTGATTGTTGATACTGGCTGTAATGATTTATTTTTATAGAATGTCTGAGTTTGCTTTATCAAAGGTTCGTTTTTAATAATTTATTGTTTTTACTTTGTGGCGACTGCCCCTCTTACATATCACATTACTGTTTGATTTGTTTACTGTTTGTTCTTCACTACTTGCTGTTTGTTGTGTCATCTTGTGTGATTGTTAAACCTGGTTGCTTCTGTGGTATGCTGCTTTTAAGAAGTTAGTGTTGATTATCCACACAGTTCCATTCCACACATTTCCAATTCACACCTCATAAATCCACACCAAATCACATCATTCAAAACAACAACACAACTACACAAGACGCCACATACATCCAATCCACACCACAAAATTACACATTATGCCAAAAATGTCAACAGCACACCACGTAATTAAACTCCACTACATACCACTCCACAACACAAAATACCATTCGATATAATTACACTCCATAACACACAATCCCACTCCACATAATTCCAGTACACTTAATACCACATAATTACTATCCACAAATTCCACTGCACACCATGCCACATAATTCCACTTCACACCATGCCACATAATTCCACTACACAAATCCACTTCACGGCACACAATTCCACGCCACACAATTCCACAACTAACAATTCAAATCCAACACACATAATTCAACTACACACCATATACACACACTTCATAACACATGGGTCATTTACAACGCCAATAGCTCTAACTCAAGCAAATGTGAGCACATAATGTCTTCTTGGCCTTATACAAAGTAACAAAAATGCTAAGCACTTTTTTTATTATATATATTCAACATTCTGCGTGTCAGCCTCACTGCTCTACAACATACTTAAAGACATTGCAAAAGCCAATAGCTCTAGCTAAACACTTATAATATCCCAAAGACGAGACCTATTGGCTATGCCAATGCTTGTTATGTATCCTGCATCTGAAGGGTAAGTAGTGGTGTGAATAACGTAGGTTCTTGCAATAGTAAACGCGAGGCAAGAAGAGATCTGGGTCAACCTGTATTCTCTAAGCAATAACTATATTTCCAATAGCTTTGCAACATTCCAGGAATGAGTCATGAAGATATCAGACTAAAAAATCTTTATGCATCTTTATTTCATGCTGGTCTGGGGGTATGCATCCAAAAACATGTCAAGACAAGCGAAATGGCATATGGCATCACCTTTCCCATTATGCCTTATGGGCCCTACACTGGTAATAACAAAGTTGTAAAAATGTGGTCCATAATAATGTTGTGGCTAAAGCTCTGGCCAGCCTCAGAAATTACATTAGTGGATGCTTCCATCTGTGCAAGTGGCTATCATCTGTCCGCCCTAACAAACAGAAATGCTTATAGTAGGAATAAAACCAGAGTGAACAGAGCCACTTTAAATAGTTTTACTCTTTATATTAGACCATATAATTCGTCCTAAAGATAGAGTGAGAAATCTTGAAGTCTATTTAGACATCTGTGAGACACTGGGAAGGAAATGCGTAAAAGGTATTGCCCCCCACTTGAACTGCCTAATGTAAATAATGTAATGCACCCCCACAGCAATCAGGAAAATTCTATTTGGATCCATAGGGCTACACACCATAGCTGGATTAAGAAAAACACATAACATAAACTAGGAGAGCAGTTCAGTGGCTGCCATTTGGAGCGCAATTTATACTAATTCTTTTTTCTTTATTTAAGCGGAAGGAGGGCGGTGCTCCTTTGTACCAGTGGAATATAATTAGAGATTACTGTCATTATGGAACTCTACACCGAAGTAAAGGAAATCTATTAATTCAGATGCAGGCAAACCCCACTAGAGTGTGAAACTGTTTTCTCACTTATATCAGGAAATAGTCCGGCATTCGGGTTATGAGAATACAAGAGACTGTACCTACTGTGAACTCTTCGCCATTGTGGCGACATTGGGATGGCCAGTGCTTAGAGACGGCTTGTGATAAGCTCCTTTTAAATGTCTTGATAATAATCACCCCAATTAGCAAGGCTTCTGTATTTTTCATGGACAGTGCCAGCACTTCCAGTAAGGCTACCATACATTCACCAGGACAATATCTAAACTTCTTTGTGGGCCCTTTATAGGATTGTAACAGTTTTATGATTTTAGAAAATTCGTACAAAATTCTTCGCC